>NC_057712.1:99187450-99190222 GCF_004010195.1 Chiloscyllium plagiosum | reverse complement strand
ACCCTTTGTCAAAGCTTTGACAAAGGGTCAGTTAGAGTCCTTACAGATGCTGCCAGACCTGCTGAGATTTTCCAGCATTTTCTCTTTTGGTCTCCTTACAAGTTTGTTTCTCAATTTCCCTCTGACTATTGGGGGGTCTATAATACGATCCCAATAAGGTGATCATCCCTTTCTTAGTTCTCAGTTCCACCCAAATAACTTCCCTGGATGTATTTCTGGGAATATCCTCCCTCAGCACAGCTGTAATGCTATCCCTTATCAAAAATGCCACTCCCCCTCCTCTCTTGCCTCCCTTTCTATCCTTCCTGTAGCATTTGTATCCTGGAACATTCAGCTGCCAGTCCTGCCCACCCCTGAGCCATGTTTCCATAATTGCTATGATATCCCAGTCCCATGTTAGGAGAGGGAGCAGTTAATGGGGAGACAGGGAAGATTCAGAGTAACCATATTCCTGGGAAGGGAAAGAATGGACACCCCAATCTCGACATCTACTTCCCCTGCTGCCAGCCATATTAAAGCACAGTGTACAATGATACAATAATAACAGCACTGATAGTCATAGAGTATTACAGCCATCAATAACCTTCACAACAATACCCTTAAAACTGATGACAACTGAGCTGCTTATTCTCATCTCATGTTTCACTTAGTTGAATAACGTTTTTTGAATTTCCTATGTGGCACAGCTATTGCAGATTGTGTTTGGAAATTCAGGGGTTTTTTTGCAAAGAAAGTTGAGTCATTATGTGTTCATGATTTTTTTTCTGGAATTTTAAGGTTGTTGTCCTCCAGCTCCATTTATTTCATGGCAACATTTTCTGTTCCAACCAACAAACACCAAAATACACTAAACTTGTCTACCTGCACTTGGTCAACCATCGATCATCGAGAGTGTGGTGCTGGAAAAGCACAACAGGTCAGGCAGCTTCCAAGGCTGTGCTTTTCCAGCACCACACTCTTGACTCTAATCTCCAGCATCTGCAGTTATCACTTTCGCCAATAATCTACCATGCCCTGGCCTATTTGGTCTCTCCTCATAGCTGAGACTTTCCATCACAGGCAATGTCCTGATGAAAATTCTCTGCACTCCATCCTTCTGATAGTGTGGTGACCAGAACTGCACACAGTCTTTCAGCTGTTGGAAACAAATGCTCTCTAACATTGTAACAAGATTTCCTTGCTCCTATATTATATGCCCTGGCTAATATCCCACATGGCGAAAGTGAGGACTGCAGATGCTGGAGATCAGAGTCGAGAGTGTGATGCTAGAAAAGCACAGCAGGGCAGGCAGCATCCGAGGAGCAGGAGAATAGATGATTCTGATGAAGGGCCTTTGCCCAAAATATCCATTCTCCTGCTCCTCAGATGCTGCCTGACCTGCTGTACTTTTCCAGCACCACACTCTCGACTCTGATCTCCCAAACGCCTTCTTCCCCACCCTCTCTGCCTGTGCTGCAACGTTCAGGAATCTATGGACTTGTAATCAAGGTACCTTTGTTCCTCAGTGCTCCCCAGGGACCTACCATTCATTGTGTATATCCTTCTCTTATTAAACCTCCCAAAATGCATCACCCCACACTTATCAGGATTTAAATTCCATCTGCCATTGCTCTGCCCAATTTACCAGCTGATCAAGATCAGATTGTAGCCTAAGACCATCCATCTTAATATTAACAACAACATCCTCAATTTTAATGCCATCTGCAAACTTACCAATTATATCTTCTACATTCCATCCAAATCATTAATGTAGATAACAAACATTGAACATCCCACACTGATCTCTTGTCATAGGCTTCCAATCACAAAACCAACCCTCCTTTTGGTTCTGATCTGTAAGCCCAGTTTGGATCTAGTTTGCCAACTTGCCTTGGATTCCATGGACTCTTCCCTTTTGGACCAGCCTTCCATGTGGGACCTTGTGAAGTCCATGTAAATCACATCAACAGCACAACCCTCCTCAATATACCTTTCAAAACACCCAGTTAAATTAGTCAGATATGATCACCCTGTAACAAATCTGTTCTGACCAGCCTTGCCCAATCCCTGCCTTTCCAAGTTTTGTTGATACTGTCCTTCAGAATTTTTCCAATGATTTCCCGATCACTGACATCAGACTAACCGGTCTGTAATTACCTGACCTATCGCTGCTGCCCTTCTTGAACAAAGGAACCACATTAGCCATCCTCCAGTCATCTGGCACTTTATCTCTGGTCAGAAAAGTATTAAATCTCACTGTCAAGGGCCTCACCAATCTCATCCCTAGTCTCCCGTAGTATCCTGGGATATATCTCCTCAGGCCCCAGGGATTTATGCATGTTTATGTCCCCCAAAACATTTATTAATCTTAACATGTTCAAGAACTTCATCGTCCCAATTGAAACCTCCAACTACAAGTCTTTTTCCTTTGTGAATACAGATGAAAAATATTCATTTCAAACCTCTCACACATCCTTTGGCTCCATGCCCCTTTTGTTTCAATGAGGCCCCACTCTTTCTCCATTAACCCTTACTCTTAGTACACTCAGAAAATACCTTGGGGTTTTCCTTAATTTTTCCTAATACTTCATGGTACCTCCTTGCCCATCATTTATGTTTTAAGCCCCCCCCCCCCACACACTCTGAACCCCTGAAGGACCTGGCCAGCTTTGCATGTTCTGCACCTGATGTACGTTTCCTCTTTGTTTCTCACAGTATTCTATCTGTACCAATGTCCCTTTGAGATCCAAGATTCTTGGATTTGCTGCCCTTGTCCTTTACTCTTCGAGGAAC
>NC_057712.1:99170927-99186950 GCF_004010195.1 Chiloscyllium plagiosum | reverse complement strand
GGCAGTGGATGTTGTGGACTGGGCAGTGGGTGTGGGGCATTGGGCAGTGGGTGTGGGGCATTGGGCAGTCGATGTGGGGGACTGGGCAATGGGTGTGAGGGACTGGACAATGGGTGTGAGGGACTGGGCAGTGGGTGTTGGGGACTGGGCAGAGGGTGTTGGCGACTGGGCAGTGGGTGTGAGGGACTGGGCAGTGGATGTTCGGGACTGGGTACTGGGTGTGAGGGACTGTGCAGTGGGTGTGAGGGACTGGGCAGTGGGTTTTGGGGACTGGGCAGTGAGTGTGTGGTACTGTGCTGTGGGTGTTGGGGACTGGGCAGTGGATGTGAGGGACTGGGCAGTGGGTGTGATGTACTGTGCAGTGGGTGTTGGGGACTGGCCTGTGGGTGTGAGGGACTGGGCAGTGGGTGTGGGGCCATTGGGCAGTGGGTGTTGTGGACTGGGCAGTGGGTGTGGGGCACTGTGAAGTGGGTGTGGGGCATTGGGCAGTGGGTGTTGTGGACTGGGCAGTGGGTGTTGGAGATAGGGCAGTGGGTGTTGGGGCTGGGCAGTGAGTGTGGGACATTGGGCAGTGGGTGTGGTGCATTGGGCAGTGGGTGTTGGGGCTGACAGTGAGTGTGGGGCATTGGGCAGTGGGTGTTCGGGACTGCGCAGTGGGTGTTGGGGACTGGGCAGTGGGTGTTGGCGTCTGGGCAGTGTGTGTGGGGCATTGGCCAGTGGGTGTGGGGCATTGGTCAGTGGGTGTGGGGCATTGGTCAGTGGGTGTTGGGACTGGGCAGTGGGTGTTGGGGACTGGGAAGTGGGTGTGAGGGACTGGGCAGTGGGTGTGCGGCCATTGGGCAGTGGGTGTTGTGGACTGGGCAGTGGGTGTGGGGCATTGGGCAGTGGGTGTGGGGCATTGGGCAGTCGATGTGGTGGACTGGGCAGTGGGTGTGAGGGACTGGACAGTGGGTGTGAGGGACTGTGCAGTGGGTGTTGGGGACTGGGCAGTGGATGTGAGGGACTGTACAGTGGGTGTGAGGGATTGGGCAGTGGGTGTTGGCAACTGGGCAGTTGGTGTTGGGGACTGGGCAGTGGGTGTGAGGGACTGGGCAGTGGGTGTGCGGGACTGGGGAAGGGGTGTTTGTGACTGGGCAGTGGGTGTTGGGGACTGGGCAGTGGGGTGTGGGGCATTGGGCAGTCGTTCACTCTCTCGGATAAAGCACCTTGGGGTATTTTTATAAATGCAACTTGTTGATGTATTATTTGAGATTAAAGACTCAAAATTTCTGGAGTGGGACTTGAATCTATACCACACTGGCTCAGAGGCGAGAATGTAACCACTGAACCACAACTTACACTGCCCTGTGTGCTACATTGGTACATGGGATCCCAATATAAAATTGTGTTCTGTTTGAAATCAGATCTATACAGTGGATATGTAAAGTTGTTTGAGCCCAGAGTAGGTATCCAGGCTTCCTGTTCTTGCCACCAAAGTGGATAACCATACACTTATCCACATTAAATTGCATCTGCCATGCATCTGACCATTCACCTAACTTGTCCAGGTCACCCTGTAATCTCCTAACATCCTCATCACATTTCACCCTGCCACCCCGCTTAGTATCATCAGCAAATTTGCTAATGTTATTACTAATACAATCTTCTATATCATTAATATATATTGTAAAAAGCTGCAGTCCCAGCACTGATCCCTGCGGTACCCCACTGGTCACTGCCTGCCATTCCGAAAGGGAGCCGTTTATCTCTACTCTTTGTTTCCTGTCAGCCAACCAACTTTCAATCCAAGTTAGTACTTTGCCCCCAATACCATGCGCCCTAATTTTGCTCACTAACCTCCTATGTGGGACTTTATCAAAGGCTTTCTGAAAGTCCATCTACTGGATCTCCCTCGTCCATCTTCAGAGCCACATCCTCAAAAAATTCAAGAAGATTAGTCAAGCATGATTTCCCCTTCATAAATCCATGCTGACTCTGACCTATCCTGTTACTACTATCCAGATGTGCCGTAATTTCATCCTTTATAATAGACTCCAGCATCTTTCCCACCACTGAGGTCAGACTAACTGGTCTATAATTTCCTGCTTTCACTCTCCCACCTTTCTTAAAAAGTGGTACAACATTAGCCACCCTCCAAACCGCAGGAACTGATCCCAAATCTATCGAACTCTGGAAAATAATCACCAAGGAGGAGGAAGCCGATTATTCTCACAAACCGAGGATCATAGTTACAAAACCAAATGGACTTTATTTCCAAAATTATGCCCAGTGTAATCCCACTCTCCCCCTTCACTTGCTGCACCCTTTAATATCCCACCCAGTGTAATCAAATTCTCCCATTCACTCCCTCTACTCTAATATCCCACCCAGTCTGATCCCCCTCACTCCCCTGTCCCTTTAATATCCCATCCAGTGTAATCCCACTCACTCCCTGCATTCTTTAATATCCCACCCAGTCTCATCCCAGTCCTCTTGTACCGTTGCATGAGGTCACAGCCTCTGCGCAACTCCTATCTCCCAATAACTCGGTGTTCTGTGGAGTTCATTGCATAGTTCCGTTTCAGATTGCTTTCTGGAGCTTGACCCTCAGCACGGGACTAAGGGTTAGACAAGATCCCAGACCTTGCACCCCAAACAGACACTGCCCTAAAGGAAGCTGGAGCACAAATACAGAGTTAAACTTCCGCTGTGTACAGCACTATCCCTACCTGGGAGTGTTCAGTCCACCTTCTCTTGCAGCCTGCTCTTGGTCTGTTCCAGGCTCGTGCTCCAGTCCGGATAGCTCTCACTCAGTTCTGAGCCTTTTTAAAGCAGAGATTCCCCGCCCTGACACTGGAACAGCATTGTTGGCAGCAGGTTTGTTTTCCAGTGAAATCAATAAATGGAGGTGGTGCCAAACCACAACAGCCCAACCTTGTCATAGGGAAGGTAAGGTAAGATAAGGAATGTTGTTAGACCAGAACATGAAAATACTTCCCCAGTGCTGATCCCACACATACACAAGGTGCTGCTCCCAAACATTAACCTTATCCTGAACACAAACCCTAACCTGAAAATTAATCCTAACCCCAAATCCTAACCTCAAAACCTGAACATAGACCAAAACACTAACCCCTCTCCAAACCCAAATTTAATTCCCACTTTAAACCTATATCCTATCCCCTCAACACTGCACCTTAAACCCCTCCCAAGCATATATCCTTATTCCCTCTCTAAACCCACATCCCCTCCCCAAAACCTGTACCTTCACGCATTGCCCAAGGTGGTTTGTAAACCCCTTCCCAAATCTGAAGCAGATTCAGTCGCCACATTTAAAAATGGGAGAAATATTTGAAAATGAAGCATTTACAGAATTATGGGAAATAAGCTAGAGAGTGGGTGGGTTTTATTGTAGACTTCTTTCAAAGAACAGTATCAGTTTGATGAGCTGAATGGGTTAGCGTGACACACTGATTTCTATCTTAAAAAACATATGTGATCCTGTGGGGAATAAGTTGACAATTCGTAGTGAGAGGTGCTGGAGTAGACTGTGCCTGTGTGAATGGAAATCAGGAATCTGATAACATCCTTCAGTCTCACCACAGAATTATAGAATTCCTGCAGTGTGGAGGGAAGCCATTCGGCCTACTGAGTCCACACTGACTCTCTGAACAGCATCCCACACAGACCCACTCTCTTCCCCTATCCCTGTAACTCTGCATTCCCCATGGCTAACCCTCCTGGCCTGCACATCCCTGGACACTATGGGCAATTTAGCATGGCCAATCCACCTAGCCTGTACATTTCTGGACTGTGGGAGGAAACCCACTCAGGCACGGAGAGAATGTGCAAACTCCACACAAACAGTCACCCCAGGCAGTTAGTTAGTGCCCATCCCTAATCCCCTGAGAACTTGTTCAATCAAGATCCTCACGCAGCCTTGTTTCACATTGTTAAAGAGAGATAGGCAGTATTCTCTGACTGAACCAGTTTATAATTTACCAATCAGCAGTTTTCAGGGCCCGTCAATTCTGCCAGACCTGCTAACTTTCATTCTCCGTGTTTGTTACGAAATCTTGATATATCATTGTCACATGTACTTAAGTATGGTGAAAAGCCTTGTACTCTGCGCACAGACCCACCCAAATCCACTCTGTCCCTGTAACCACGCATATCCCATGGCTAATTCACTTAGCATATACATCCCTGGGAACTATGTGCAATTTAGCATGGCCAATCCACCTAACCTGCTCATCTTTGGACACAAACCATACCAGATCATACCATACAAAGTGCACAAGAGTAGGGCAACAGAGCGAGGAATGCAGTGTTACAGCTACAGAGAAAGTGCAGAAAGAGCGAGATCAACATTAAATTTCAAATTTGAGAGATTCATTCAGAAGTCTAATAACAGTGTTTTTGAAATTGTTGGTACGTGTGTTTAAGTGTTTGGATGATCTGCTGGACAGAAGTTGGAAGAGCCGGAGTGGGAGGAGTCTTTGTGATGATCATAGAACATAGAAAAGTACAGCACAGAATAGGTCCTTTGGCTACGGTATTGTGCCGAGGATAAGCCGAATGGAAAGTAAAATAACTTAACCTACGTACCCCTCAATTCACTGCTGTCCATGTGCACGTCCAGCAGTCGCTTAAATGTCCCCAGTGACTCTGCTTCCACCACCACCACTGCTGGTAACACAGTCCATGCATTCACAACTATCAACGGCACCTCCAACCTTTGTATCATCAGCAAATTTACTAACCCACCCCTCAACCTCCTCATCCAAGTCATTTATAAAAACTACAAAGAGCAGGGGCCCAAGATCAGAGCCCTGCAGGACCCCACTCAACATTGACCTCCAGACACAATACTTTCCATCTACAACCACTCTCTGCCTTCTGTCAGCCAACCAATTCTGAATCCAGATAGCCAAATCTCCCTGTATCCCATACTTCCTGACTTTATGAATGAGCCTACCATGGGGAACCTTATCAAATGCCTTGCTGAAGTCCATATACACCACATCCACTGCTCGACCTTCGTCGACCTGTCTCGTCACCACCTCAAAGAACTCAATAAGATTTGCGAGGCATGACCTGCCCCTCACAAAGCCATGCTGACTGTCTTTAATCAGACTGTGCTTTGCCAAATAGTCATAAATCCTATCCCTCAGAATTCTTTCCAACACTTTGCTGACCACAGACGTGAGACTGACTGATCTGTAATTGTCAGGGATTTCCCTATTTCCCTTCTTGAAAAAAGGAACAACATTCGCCTCCTTCCAATCCTCCGGTACAACTCCCGTGGAGAGTGAGGAGGCAAAGATCCTCGTCAGCGGCTTAGCAACTCCTTTCTCACTTCCCGGTGCAGCCTAGGATAAATCTGGTCTGGCCCTGGGGACTTATCAATCTTAATGTCTTACTAAATTTCCAGCACATCATCTTCATCAATCTTGATCTGGTCAAGCCTGTCTCCCAGCTCCTCAAAGTTCTCAGTCACAACCAGGTCCCTTTCCTCAGTGAAAACCGAAGCAAAAAAACTCATTTAGGACTTCCCCTATCTGCTCAGACTCCACGCACAAGTTCCCTTCAGGGCTATCCCTGACCGGCCCTACCTTCTCCCTCATCATTCTCTTTTTTCTCACGTATGAATAAAATGCCTTTGGGTTCTCACTAATCCTTCCTGCCAAACCTTTTGTCGTGCCCCCTCCTGGCTCTCCTCAGTCCATTTCTGAGTTCCTTTCTAGTAAGCCTGTAATCCTCTAAAGCTGTGCTAGATCCTTGCTTCCTCCACCTTACGTAAACTGCCTCTTCCTTTTGACGAGAAGTTCCTGAAGAAGGGCTTATGCCCGAAACGTCGATTCTCCTGTTCCTTGGATGCTGCCTGACCTGCTGCGCTTTTCCAGCAACACATTTTCAGCTTCCTTAACCTTACCCCTTCTTACCTGTCTCAGAGGAACAAATCCAATGGCCTCTCCCCTCGTCGGCCTGTCTACATACTGAGTAAGGAAACCCTCCTGAACGCACCTGACAAAAACGACTCCATCCAAACCATCTGCACTTAGGAGGTTCCAGTCGATATTGGGAAAGTTGAAATCACCCATAACAAACCTGCTACATCTACATTTTTTCAAAATCTGCCAGCCTCTGAGTTCTTCAATCTCCCTACTGCTATTAGGGTGTCTGTAGAAAACCCCCAATGAGGTGGCTGCTCCCTTGCTGTTCCTAATTTCCACTCATACTGACTCAGTAGACTAACCCCCTCCTCTTTTTCCACCCTCCCTGTCCTTTTTAAACGTTCTAAACCCTGGAACATCAAGCAACCATTCCTGTCCCTGTGAAACCCACGTCTCCGTTATGGCCACAACATCATAGCCCCAAAGTACTGATCCATGCTCTAAGTTCGTCACTCTTATTTCGGACACTCCTTGCGTTAAAGCAGACACACTTTAACCGATCCCTTTGTTTCATCACATGAGAAACCTTCCCGATAGATTCACTACATTCTGTCACTGCCCCATCTACAACTGCCCCCCTCTCAGACATGTGGCTCCGATTTCCACCCCTCCCCTGCCAAACTAGTTTAAACCCTCCGAAACCACACGAGCAAATCTCCCACCCAGGACATTTGTGCCCCTCCAGTTCAGATGCATCCCATCCTTCATGTACAGGTCCCACCTTCCCCAGGACGTATCCCAATGGTCTGGGTATCTGAAGCCCTCCCTCCTGCACCAGCCTCACAGCCACGTGTTAAGCTGCACTCGCTGCCTGTTCCTCATCTCACTATCTCGTGGCACCGGTAGCAAACCTGAGATCACTACTCAACTCGTCCTGCTCTTCAGCTTCCAACCTAACTCTCTGTGGTCACTTTTCAGACCCTCAATCACTTTCCTGGCTATATCATTGGTGCCAATATGTACCACAATTTCTGGCTGCTCACCCTCCTCCTTCAGAATCCTGTAAACCCGATCGGCGACATCCCGGATCCTGGCACCGGGAAGGCAACATACCTTCCAGGAGTCCCGTTCCTGACCACAAAATCTGTCAATCCATCTAACTGTTGAGTCCCCTACCACTAGCACTTTTCTATTCTCCCCCCTACCCTTCTGAGCCACAGTGCCAGGCTCAGTACCAGAGACCTGACAACTATGGCTTTCCCCTGGTAGGCCGTCCCCACCAGCAGTATCCAAAATGGTATACTTATTGCTGAGGAGAACGGCCACAGGGGATCCCTGCCTTATCTGTTGGTTCCCTTTCTTCCCCCTGACTGTAACCCAGCTGTCCTTATCCTGTGTCTAGGGAGTGACCACCTCCCTGTACATCCTCTCAATAACTCCCTCTGCCTCCCAGATGATCCACAGTTCATCCAGCTCCAGCTCCAGTTCCCTAACTCGGTTTTCGAGGAGCTGGAATTGGGTGCACTTCCCACAGATGTGGTTGGCAGAGACATGTGAAGTGTCTCTCACCTGCCACACTCTGCAGGAGGAACATGCAACTGCCCTAACATCCATATCCCGCTATGCTGAAAGCCCACACAGGACTAAACAAAGGAAGAGAAGAAAAGAAAAAAGAAATAAAAATGGGAAACCTGAAAACTTACCAAGTTTACAGACTCTTAGTAAGGTTAGAGGAGGTGGGTGGGAGGAAGGCCCTACGGTGTAGGGTCTCGGGCTTAGATCTCACCTACTTAAAAACTTCCCAGCAGCCCTTGTTTCTCTCCGCCCTCTCTCTTCGCCGCTCTGTTCAAAACATTTTGTTTTTTACTCACCTTCCCAGCAGTTCTCCGCTCCTGCCTCGCACCTCTCGACAATTGGAGGCCCCGACGCCTGAGGTAAGTATTTTAAACTGTTATACTCACCTTCCTTTGATGGCTACTTTCCTGAGGCAGTGAGAAGTATCGATGGAGTCAATGCTTGGAAGGTTTCTTGCATGATGGACCGCGCTATGTTCACCATGCTCTGTAATTTCTTACGGTCCTGGGCAGATCAATTGCTGTACCAAGCTGTGACACACCTGGATACAATCTTTTCTATGAGGAGAAAGTGAGGGCTGCAGATGCTGGAGATCAGAGCTGAAAATGTGTTGCTGGAAAAGTGCAGCAGGTCAGGCAGCATCCAGGGAACAGGAGAATCGATGTTTCGGGCATAAGCCATTCCTGAAGAAGGGCTTATGCCCGAAACGTCGATTCTCCTGTTCCCTGGATGCTGCCTGACCTGCTGCACTTTTCCAGCAACACATTTTCAGCTACAATCTTTTCTATGGTGCATTTATAAAAATTGGTAAGAGTCTTTATGAACTTGCCAAATTTCCTTAACCTCCTGAGGAAGAAGAGGCATTGTTGTGCTTTCTTAACTATTGCATCAACGTAGGTGAACCAGGACAGCTTGTTGGTGATTGTCACTCCTAGGAACTTGTCACTCTTGACCATCTCAACCACAGTAACGGGGAACAAGGAAATGGCTGAGGAACTGAATAATTACTTTGCGTCAATCTTCATGGTGGAAGACAGGAGTAATATCCCAAAAATTCAAGAGAGTGAGGGGTCAGAGCTGAGTCTGGTGGCCATCACCAAGGAGAAGGTGCTAGAAAAACTGAATGGTCTGAAGGTGGATAAATCACCTGGGCCAGATGGTTCTAAGGGAGTTAGCTGAAGAGATAATGGAGGCGATAGTGGTGATTTTTCAGGAATCGCTAGAATCAGGGAGGTCCCAGACAACTGGAAAATCGCTAACATGACACCCCTGTTTAAAAAAGGCGTAAGGCAAAAGGTAGAAAATTACAGACCGATTAGCCTAACCTTTATCATGGGTAAGATCCTGGAATTCATTGTGAGGAAGAGGATTTCTGAATACTTGGAAATGTACGGTAAAATACGGCAAAGTCCGCATTGTTTCATCAAGGGGAGGTCACACCTGACAGATCTGCTAGAATTCTTTGAGGAAGTAATGAGCAGGTTAGACCAAGGAGAGCTAATGGATGTTATCTACCTGGACTTCAGGAAACCTTCGACAAGGTGCCGTACAGGACGCTACTGAGTAAGCTAAGTGCCCATGGTGTTAGGGGCAAGGTGCTAGCACAGATAGAAGCTGGGCTGTCGGGCAGAAAACAGAGACTGGGATAAAAGGGTCCTTCTCAGGATGGCAGCCGGTGACAAGTGGTGTTCCACAAGGCTCAGTGTTGGGACCACAACCTTTCACTTTATACAATAACGATCAAGATGAAGGAGCTGAGGGCATTCTGGCCACGTTTGCAGACAATACAAAGGTAGGTAGAGGGACAGGTAGCATTGAGGAGGTGGGGAGGCTGCAGAAGGATTTGGACAGGATTCGGAGAGTGGGCAAAGAAGTGGCAGATGGAGGACAACGTGGGGAAGTGTGAGGTCATGCACTTTGGTCGGAAGAATGGAGGCGTGGACTATTTTCTAAATGGGGAGGAAATTCAGAAATCTGAAGTGCAAAGAGGCTTGGGAGTTCTAGTCCAGGATTCTCTCAAGGTAAACTTGCGGGTTGAGTTAGTAGATAGGAAGGCAAATGTAATGATGGCATTTATTTTGAGAGGACTTGAATATAAAAGAAGGGATGTACATCTGACCATCTATAAGGCTCTGGTCAGACCACATTTGGAGTACTGTGTGCAGTTTTGGGCCCCATATCTCAAGAAGTTCAGAAGGGATTCACGACAATGGTCCCAGGAATGAACAGCTTAACAAATAAGGAATGTTTGAGGACTTTGGGTTTATACTCGATAAAGTTTAGAAGGATGAGGGGGATCTAATTGAACCATACAGAATACTGAATGGCCTGAAGAGATTAAATGTTGGGAAGATATTTCCATTGCTCGGAGAGACTCAGACCGAAGGCATAACCTTACAGTAAAGACCTTTTAGAACAGAGGTAAGGAACATCGAACAATACAGCGCCGAACAGGCCCTTCGGCCCTCGATATTGCGCCGACCTGTGAACTAATCTAAGCCCATCCCCCTAAATTGTGCCATCATCATCATCCATGTGCTTATCCAAGAATTGTTTAAATCTCTCTCATGTGGCTGAGTTAACTACATTAGCAGGTAGGGCATTCCACACCCTTACCACTCTCTGAGTAAGGAACCTGCCTCTAACATCTGTCTTAAATCTCTCACCCCTCAATTTGTAGTTATGCCCCCTCGTACACACTGACGTCATCATCCTAGGAAAAAGACTTTCTACCCTATCTGATACTCTGATCATCTTGTATGTCTCTTTCAAATCCCCTCTTAGCCTTCTTCTTGCCAATGAGAACAGACCCAAGTCTCTCAGCCTTCCCTGCAGACTAAGCAACATCCTGGTAAAGCTCCTCTCCACCTTTTCCAATGCTTCCACATCCTTCCTATAATGGGGTGATTAGAACTGTACACATTATTCCAAGTGTGGCCGTACTAGCATTTTGTATAGTTGCAGCATGACGTTACGACTCTGGAACTCAATCCCTCTACCAATAAAACCGAACACACCATATGCCTTCTTAACAGCAGTTTCCACGTGGATGGCAACTTTTGGGGATATATATACATGGACTCCAAGATCCCTCTGCACATCCACACCACCAATAATCTTTTCATTGACCCAGTATTTGAGTAACCATGTCTTTTTGCTCAAAAGCTGCTTTCTTAGCTGCCGCATCAGCAGCATTGTTGCCTTTAGTGACGACGGAAGCATCAGAGGAGTGAGCAGAACATTTGGTAATTGCCAATTGAGAGGGAAGTTGAATAGCACCAAGAGGATTAGCAACATAGACAGCATTGAGGATAAGGGTTCCTGATGAGGTAAGGAAGCCGTGCTGCTGCCAAAGTTGACCAAAATCATGGCACATCCAAAAGGCGTAGCAGGAATCATTATAGATATTAGCTGACATTCCTTTAGCAATTATACAGACTCGGGTGAGTTAAGCTTGCTGGGCAGAACAGGGTGGATTGACAGAGTAAGTTTCTAATGTTTGGGACAAAGTGACAATCGCATTTCCTGACATGCGTCTGCCCTCTAGAGAATAGAAGAAGAACCATTGACATAAAGTGTGAGGTCCAGGTTGACAAGAGTCTGATCTGTAAGATCAGGACATGGTTTAGTAACAGGGTCATTTATGAAAACACAATCATGGGGGAGTATCAGGCAGCTCAAGAAGTTCTGCCTGCAAGAATGTAGCAGGGTTAATGTACTTAAAGGAGAGAAATGGATTCTGAAGTAGTGAGATCTCATAATGACTGAGACGAGCTGTACTGAGGTGTCAAGTACGTTTAGAGGTAAGCAAGGATGCTGCAGAGTACAAGGTACAGACTTCTACATTTTGATGTAAAGTTATATTACAGCCACTCAATCCCATAGTATGGATGGCAGGGAGAATCTGGATGCAGGAAGGCATACGCTGAGCAACAGGGTCAAGCTTAGTAGAATAATAGGCAACATTCATCAAAGTTTACCTGCATTTCCACACATCATTTACAGTATCCGTTGCTCCCAATGCAGTCTCCTCGACATTGGGGAGACAGGACGCCTACACGCAGAGTGCTTCAGAGAACATCTCCAGGACACCCGTATCAACCAACCCCACCGCACCATGGCCGAACACTTCAACTGCTCCTCCCACTCCGCCAAGAACATGCAGGTCCTGGGCCTCCTCCATCGCCACTCCCTCACCACCCGACGCCTGGAGGAAGAACGCCTCATCTTCCACCTCGGTACCCTCCAACCACACAGCATCAATGTGGATTTCACTAGTTTCTTCACTTCCCTCCTCCCCCCACCTTATCCCAGTTCCAACCTTCCAACTCAGCATTGCTCTCATGACCTGTCCTACCTGTGCTCTTGCCCAAAGTGTCAATTCTCCTGCTCCTCAGATGCTGCCTGACCTGCTGTGCTTTTCTAGCGCCACTCTCTTGACTCTAATCTCCAGCATCTGCAGTCCTCACTTTTGCCTACTTGAACATTCAAGGCTATTGAAAAAGTGAGGATCGGAGAGTCAGAGTCGAAAAGTGTGGCACTGGAAAAAGCACAGCAGGTCAAGCAGCATTGGAGAAGCAGGAGAGACAATGTTTCAGGATAAACCCGTCATCCGGAATGTGGAGGGGGAAGGGGATCTGAGAAATAAATGGAGTGGTGGGGGTGTGGTTGGGGGGTAGGTAGGTGGGATGGCAATAGATGGATGCAGATGAGAGGTGTTTGTGATAGGTTAGTAGGAGGGTGGAGCAGATAGGTCGGAAGGCTATGAGCCTAGTATGGGAACATGCAACGAGTATAATTTTGTTTGGTTCAGCTTTGATGGTCTGAAGGACCTGTTCTGTACTGTATGATTCTATGATTTTAAATATTAACTGATACTTGTCAACTCAAGCCTGGAAATTGTACAGATTTTGCTGCATTTGGACACAGACTGCTTCAGTGTCTCAGGAGTTGCAAATGGTGCTGAGTTTTGTGCATCAGCAAACATCCCCACTTCAGACTTTAGGATGGCTGAAATCCTGAGGTCTCTGCAGCTAAAGTGAAGTCTTAGACAGAGACTTAAAAATCAAAAGGAACAGACTGTTTCTTTCTGCTGAACCAGAGAGAAACAGGATGTGAAAATCATATCGGTGTTGCTGAATTGTCTTTGTCAATGGTGTGTTTATCAGATGCTGCCTGTACTGGAACAGCTGATGAGTAGCAGTTAACTAATGTATTATCTTGTTAAGTATTTTAACAGAGTAAAATTATGCCAATTCTTTTTTTTGTTGTATTTTAAGTGTTGTAAGAGTAAAGTGTGTTTTGACTAAAGTTTAGTGGTGGACCAACTGAATCATATCAGGAACACAATCTCTGATACTTGTTGTTTTAAAAATATAAAAGTTAGAGTCTAGACTGCCTCAATAATATACTTTGTGGGTATCTGGGTCTGGTCCATAACAACACTGTTCAAACAAAATCTCCCTGCTCTTAAACTCTGCCTCGGCTAGTAAAGGCAAGTATTCCATTTGCCTTTTTCACCACTATGTCTACCTGTCTTTAAAGGATTGTGGATATACACACCAAGGTCCTGCTGATCCTCAGGGATTCCCTGTGTCCTACCATTCATCAAGTATTCCCTTACCTTGTTTGTCCTGCCCAAGTACATCACCTCCCATATATCCAGATTGAATCCCATTTACCACTGATCAGACCATCTGACCAGCCTGTCTGTATCCACCTGTAATCTAAGGTTATTCTTCTCACTATTTGCAATCCCGCCAATCATTTGTATAAACCACAAATAGCAGGGCCTCAATACTTCAGCCTCGTCCAAATGTCCCCAACATCTATAAGCCAATCTTTAGAGAAAATAAAAACTGAAAGAAGGTGGATGCTGGAAATCAGAAACAAAAATAGAAATTGCTGGAAAAGATTAGCAGGTCCGGCAGTATCTGTGGAGAGAAATCAGACTTAACATTTTGGTTCCAGTGGCTCTTCTCAGAACTAACGTTAACTCTATTTCTCTCTACAGTTGCTGTCAGACCTGCTGAGCTTTTCTGGCAATTTCTGTCTGATTCCAATGTTGAGACAGTTTTTGATATCAAGGAACGGTTGGAGACGCTGGATACTACAAAGGCTGTGGGCCCTGACAACATTCCAGTAATAGGACTGAAGACGTGTGCTCCAGAACCTGCCACTCCCCGAGCCAAGCTGTTCCAGTACAGTTACATCTACCCAACAATGTGGGACATTGCCCAGGTATGTCCTGGATATAAAAAGGAGGACAAATCCAACACGGCCAATTACCACCCCATCAATTACCACCCCCTACTCTTGATCATCTGTTCTGTGGTAGTGACCCCATCTCTAAGCCAGTAAGCTTCAGGTCTAGTCCCACTTGTTCCAAAGACGTGTAATAACATCTCTCATCGGGCTGATTCAAAAATATCAATCTACTCTTGTCATAGAGGGAGTGCTGATACTGGGAATGGCAGCAACAAAAACAAATTGCTGGAGAAACTCAGTAGGTCTGGCAACATCTGTGAAGAGAGAAACAGAATTAATGCTTGAGTCCTGTGACATTTCTTCAGAACTGGGACTGTATTCACTAGAATTTTGACGGATGAGATGGGATCTGAGTGAAACATATAAAATTCGAATAGAACTCGGCAGACTAAAACCAGGGGGGACAGTTTAAGGATATAGGGTTGACCATGAGGAAATATAACTACATTCAGAGGATAGTGAACCTGTAGAATTTGTTACAACAGAAGGCTGTGCAGGTCAAGTCACTGGGAATTTATTTCATTCACTCATGGGACATGGGCATCACTGGCTGGGCCAGCAAGTAATGCCTTTCTTTGGTTATCATTGAGAAGTAGGTGGTGAGCTGCCATATTTGTAAGAAAGAGATAATATTTTTAAATTTTAAAGGCATCATGAAGTGTTGAGAGAAAGCAGAAATTTGGCATTGAGATGGAGGGTCAACCATTATCATATTGAAAGGTGGAGGATCGAAGGGCTGAATCGCCTTCTCCTGCTCCTGGGTATTAGGTTCCTATGTTTCCAACCTTAATTTCCTTCATATAGCTGTCAGTGGAATAAGGGTTCACTGCTTTGTGATCTTTGGACTGCCTGCGTGTTCAAATCTCATATCACTTACTCAAATTTTCAGAACCATCTGTGAGTCCTCAGATACTGAAGCAGTCCATGTCCAAATGCAACAAGACTGGGCAACATGCATGCATGGGCTGACCATGGCAAATAACATTAATGCCACTCAGGTGCCTGGCAATGACCACCTCAAATGAGGGAGAATATTACCATTTCCCTTCAATACTAAATGGCATTACCATCACTGAATTCTCAACTATCAACAGCCAGAGGGGTTATCACCATGCAGAAACTCAACTGGAGTAACCATATAATTGCTAAGTCTAAAATCGCAGGTCAAAGGCTAGGAATCCTGCAGCGAGTAACTTACCTCCTGACTCCCCAGAGCTTGGTTCACCAGCTACAGGGAATACATCAGGAGTGTGATGGAATATTCTACACTTGCCTGGTTGAGTGCAGTAATGAATCTTGACACCAACTAGGACTTAATTGGCACCACATCCACAAGCATTCTCTCACTCCACCACCGATGCTCAGTGTACTTTCAACAAGACGCACTGCAGAAATTCACCAACCTCGCCCTTCCAAATATCAAGTCTTAGCTGGTGGGAAGTGTGGGCTGTGTCAACAAAATCAGGTTAGTGTGTGTAGGCAGGACTTCAGGCAACACAGCTGTTTGGAACTGCATCAGTGCTGGTTCCGACATGTTTGTTTCTGTTGTGCTTTCTTAAACCAGCCTCAAGGAACTGACCTTTCTAATTGCTGATTAGACAGTTTCACGGGTCGAGGAAAAGCTGATCTGGCAATCTGAGTTTGGATGAGGATGCAGGTTGTTTGGAATAATTGCTGAACTGGCACACGTGAAGTGTGGGCGGCACGGTGGCCCAGTGGTTAGCACTGCTGCCTCACAGCACCAGAGACCTGGGTTCAATTCCCGACTCAGGCGACTGACTGTGTGGAGTTTGCACATTCTCCCCGTGTCTGCGTGGGTTTCCTCCGGGTGCTCCGGTTTCCTCCCACAGTCCAAAGATGTGCAGGTCAGGTGAATTGGCCATGCTAAATTGCCCGTAGTGTTAGGTAAGGGATAAATGTAGGGGTATGGGTGGGTTGCGCTGCGGCGGGTCGGTGTGGACTTGTTGGGCTGAAGGGCCTATTTCCACACTGTAAAGTAATCTAATCTAATCTAAGTGTGATCCATCCTCATTTGTGCAGCGTTCACATTCTCAATGTTGATAGACTCTAATATAGACTGGAATTAACTGTGACCCGCATCAAGCAGACCAAGTCCAAGTACAATCCTTGGGCACCTGCTGTACACACCACTCATCAATGGAGATCAGTCTCTGGCAATTCATTATCACCAAAAAGACACAAGAAAGATATCTGGAGGTCAGTCACCTCAGCTCCAGGACATCTCTGCAGGTGTTCCTCTGGGTAGTGTCTAAGCCCAACCCATCTTCAGCTCTTCTCTGAGATT
>NC_057712.1:99151427-99170427 GCF_004010195.1 Chiloscyllium plagiosum | reverse complement strand
ACACTCTCGACTCTGATCTTCAGCATTTGCAGTCTTCACTTTCTCCTTTGAGTAATCCAGTTAGTATTTTCTAAATGTTCAAACATTCTTTATGATAGACTCTAACGTTTTCCCTTCTACTGATGTTAGGATAACTGGTCTTAAATTTCCAGTTTTCTCCCTCCGCATTATGTAAACAATTGGGTTACATTTACCACCCTCCAATCTGCCAGTAATATGTTGGAATCCTAACTCCAATGTAAGTTTAGGATCTTGAAATGTTATTGGGCATGGTGAATTTTTGGCAAAATGTTTGCATAACCTGCAACCGTTACAGACAACTTCTCAAGAAGGCACAAGAATGGTGTTGGAATCCTCATGAAGGAAACACTTACAAAAAGATTAAGGAAATATTGATGTCTACATATCTCTTAGTACGTTATAATTCTTCATTTCCAATTCTAATAGTAACTGATGCTTCAGTGGCAGGTTAAGGAGCTATGTTCTTTCAGGAGCAGATAAATGAGTGTCACAAATCACTCTATTATGCATCAGAGGCATTATCTGTTGCAGAAACATGATATTCAGTGATTTAGAAGGAAGTTGTCTCAATTTATTAGTCTTGTTACAGATTATCAGATCACATTCTTCATCTGAAAATAGGCATCAAAATAAATCATGAGCATTTAGTTTCTTGACAGAATGAAAAAAAAACTAGCAGGAATGCCTCCAAGAATATAAAATTTCAGCACTCTCATAAAAGTCGCTAATGAAAGAATCTATGAGCAGGGAGAATTGCAGAGAAGAATAGATACAGTCTGCAGAGTGATGGCTCAAAGACTTACCAGTCATGATGTGGATTTCATACAAGAAATCAAATTTCAGATACAGTCCACAGCAGCACAAAGAGCAATAGGTCACAATTGGCTTAGCCAGAGTCGGTAAGATAAAAGCAAAAACCAACATCTGCCTGCATGGTACTGAGGGACTGTCACATCAAAGCTCAACGGGGTGGCCATGAACATTTATTTCAAACACATGAATCATGTTAGAATTATTGAATCCATACTCATGCCAATGACTTGTCATTCCAGTTTCACTTTGAGAGGACAACTTGGGGGTACTGCACAAAGACCCTTAGAAATCACTAAGTGCACCTTATTTGGCAATATGGTGGCTTGGTATTCCTGTGGTTTTAAGGAACCTATTACCAATTATCAATTAGTGCTACATTTGGCTGGAAGGCACAAAACCAATAATACCCTTGTAGATAAAAGATTTAATATGTGTGATTTGCCAGGTTGTTGCCAGGAATGAAGAGTTTGAGTTCGAAGGCGAGGCTAGATAGGCTGGGTCTTCTCTCACTTGAGGGGTAACTTTATAGAGGTTGATAAGATCATGAGGGGGAGCGATGAGGTGAATGATAGGTGCCTTTTTCACTAGGCTAGGGGATTTCAAGACTTGGTGGCATATTTTTAAGATGAGACAGGACATGAGGGGCAATTTCTTTACACACAGGGTGATTTGTGTGCGGAATGAACCTCAAAGTAAGTAGTGGATGAGGGTACAACGTTTAAAAGACAATTTAGACAAATACATGAATAAGAAATGCTTGGTGAGATATGGGTCAAGCACAGGCAAGTGAGACTAGTTTAGTTTGGGATGATGGTCAGTGTGGGCTGGTTGGACTGAAGGGTCTGTTTCCATGCTGTATGACTCTGTGACTCACTACATTCCCAACTGAACCTTGGAACATATGGGAAGGGATTTGTTTGTATTTGATGGAAAATTTTCCCTCTTCATTATCGATTATTTCTCCCAATGGACCAAGGCTAAGAAATTGCATAAGATAGTAGTTACCTGGATCTGACATGAGAATCCTGACATGAGTACACAGTATCTCTGATAGAATTGTTTTGGATAATGAGCCACAATTTTCGAATGAGTGCTACCAATTCTGGATTTGGACACGTCACAAGTTATGGGTACATCACACACATACCCACAATGCAACAGTGAGGCAAATCATGGATTCAGAATGGTTAAACTGCACTGGAGGAAGATTTCCAATTTCTACACAAACCTATTGAATTCTAGATCCAGCCCACTCTACTGTAGTTTAGCACCCTCTGAGTTTCTGATGAAAAGAAACTCAAGGCTCAGCTCCTTACCCTACCATGGAAATTGGCTCCAAATTTATGCTTTAATAATTCCAAGGTAAATAGCAATCCTATCATGTTGGACAGGCCACAACACGTTTGAATAATGCTATTGTGTGAGATAGGCTCAATGTGACAGTTGGAGGTTAAGCTTCAAACAGAAAAGATACAATGAAAATGGAAATTCTACATCATTCATGCTAAATGGGACTTTGACCAGGTTTAGCAACTCAACACTGGGCACCTAAAGAGCACCACTGTCGATAACAACAGTAGAATTGTATTCCTATACAATCTGTAACCGCCTTGGCACAACATACACCCTACTCAACAATTACCATCAAGTCAAGTATCCTCAATGGTTTAGGAGGATACACCAGGAGCAGCAACAAGCATACCTAAAAATGAGTTTGAGAGTGTGGTGCTGGAAAAGCACAGCAGATCAGGCAGCGTCCGAGGAGCAGGAGAATCTATGTTTCAGGCAAAAGCCCTTCATCAGGAATGAAGCTATGAGCCGAGGGGGTGGTGAGATAAATGGGAGGGGGGTAGGGCTGGGGGGAAGGTATCTGGAGAGGAAACTGATGAAATCCATATTGATGTCATGGGGTTGGAGAGTCCCGAGCGGAAGATGAGGTGTTCTTCCTCCAGTGTCGGGTGGTTAGGGAGTGGCAATGGAAGAGGCCCAGGATCTGCATGTCCTCAGCGGAGGGGGAGTTGAAGTGTTGCCCATTGAATCTTATCAGCTATTTAATGAGATCACAGCTGATTTAAATCTTCAGTTCTACTTTCCTGTCTTTTTCTCATAACGTTTGATTTGCTTATTGATTAAAAATCAAAACAAGTCAGGACCTAAGGCTAGGTCCTTTCAGCAGACTTTATAATAATGTAGAATCTAATCTGATAACCTGTGAATAGTTGGAGAGATGGAATATATTACATCCTGTTTGCTGTTGTCATTAGACTGGAAAGTGGCTACCTTTGCACAGAGTAGGTCACATAAGCCCTGAGAGAACCCAGACTCTTAAAAGATATGGATGACTGCACATTCAACATGATCATTTTGCTGAGGCACTGTCGCATCTCAGTTGGATATAAAAGATCCTACGCATTGTTGAAGAAGAGAAGGTGAATTATGTTGGGCAACCTGGCTCATATTTATTATCCTAACAACATCAGAAAAGTCATAATCACATTAACTTTGTGCAAAAAATGGTGGCATTTCCCTGCATTCAACAGTGTCGATCCTCTTAAGGTACTACTGGGGAAAAAAAATCCTAAAGTAATGGAAGGTGCTAAATTAATGTAAATCTGTTTTCATGTTATTCAAAACAGAGGTAATTATCAGAATTTTTTAAAAAGTTCTGATTCTTTAATCATTGCAGCTTTAAATTATAATACTCCACGATGCTGTTCTGAGAGTTCAGTTCAGGATAAGTAGTTAATAATGATGGGTAATTCTGTCACTGCCAGTGTTTAAATTTAATTGAAGATTTTATGTTGGAAGTCATGCAATTTTATTTTACTCCCAGACTAATAAGTCTATCTTCTGTGATGTGAGTCATTTCCAATAATTTTAAGAACCAGACATTTCTTAAGACTCATGACGCAAATCTTCCCAAGATTTGAAAAATGTCTTGTGAAAGAGGTGGTAATGTTGCCCATAAGCAGGGGACATTTTTATTAATGTGCCACTTACATTCAATGGGCCATGTTTGAAAGCATATCTATATACTTCATATTTGTTGTTGAAACCCTTTACTTCATTACTTCTGCAAGAACATATGTCCAAGGGCATTATGCTTCATGAAAACAAACAGATTGCAAGGTTCATCAACCTTTCTTTGATGTTGGAAATGAGGGTGCAATATGTTTCTTTTCAAAATATGAGCCAACAAGAACAACTTACAGTCCTTATCTATAGCTGTTAAAAAAAACTCTTCAGGCCTTTACAAACAAATTAGCTGTCATTTTCTTTTCTCAAGTGGCAGATTCGACAGATCCAGATTTGTTCTGAATTCACAGAAGTCTTATGTCAATGAGAGACAGAAAGGGCTAAATTGGGCTCAGCCATAAATGGATAATGGAATCAGTAACCAGATGAGCCTAATTGATGTAACACAGGCAGCAAGCTAACCTTACCTGACCTGCCTATTTGCATGATTGCTATTTGCAACCAACATTATTCAATGGCTACATGTAGCAACAGAGGGATCAACATTCTAACTCACCACCACTACTTAAAATTAGCAGTACTACAAGAAGTTCAATTGGCCTCATGAGTGGGTGAAGGTCAGTGAATTCATTTGCAACTAAAGCCTTCTACAAAACACATTATTTTTCTGAGTTAACTTGCCACTTAATTCAACACATCCCATCAATCACCCACTAGCAATCTTTACTTCCCAGAAACTTAGTACTCACATTAATGAGTTCCAGCTCAACTTCACTTTACACTGCTCCAAGATTCACGCTCACAGTGGGTACACAGATATCAACTAATCAAATGTGGAATGCACTGCCTGAAAATAGGGTGGCAGCAGACTCAGCAGTAATTCTCAAAATGGAATTGGATCAACATTTGAAGAAGAAAATAAAAACAGGGTAGTGGGAAGTGAGCAAGAGAGTAGGATAAAATATTTGGACTGAAGTTTTGTCAGAAGGGATCAAGTCCTGCCAGCAGTGCCAAAAGTGGGAGTCGACCCAGCTCCAGCAGAATCCTGAGGGAGGGCATTTGTTCCTGGTGGTTTCTTAACAGGCTGCACCAGGATTGTCATTCTCTCCTGAATCCCAACCCCCACCACCAGAGATGCCAGACCAATACTAGAAAAACTAAGTCAGTAGCCTTGCCACATCCATTTCTGGAAGCGGCCAGTGTTGAGGCCTATTGGTATTATTACTAGACTATTATTCCAGAGATCCAGGTAATATCCGAAGGATCTGGGTTCGAATCCTGCCAAGGCAGATGGTGGAATTTGCTTTAAGTTAAAAACAATCTGGAATAAGATGTCTAATAATGCCACCATTGCCAATTGCTGGGGAAAGGACTCATCTGGTTTCCTTTAGGGAAAGAAGCTACCATCTTTACCTGATCTGGCCTACATGTGACTCCAGAGCCACAACAATATGTTTGACTCTCAACTGCCTATTACAAACTTAGGGATGGGCAATAAATGCTGTCCCAACCAGGATGTCCACATCACGTGAACAAATACAAAAAAGGAGAGGCTGCCTCATTTCTGAGATGCTGTTGAAGCCAGTGAGTACGTTTGGTGTAGCTGGCAAAATGCACTCACAATTCTGTGGTTGGAGGTGAGGAGGTTCTGCAGCTGGGATGGGTGGGGCAGAGGTAAGGCAGGTATGGCTTATCCTGGTAGTAGCATTTTGAGTTTAAAGGAGGCTATTGCCACCAGGGAGATCCTTTGTGGAGGCTGTATCGAAGAGGTCCCAGACCTCGTTCCACCACCAGGTGGTCACCAGGCTTTACCTGACGATAGCAATAGATTATCCTGACATGGGATAAGTTCCCAAGGGGGCAGAAGCCCTTAACTGGCGATCAAGTCTCTCAATTGGTTACCCTGATACTGGCCAAAACATGGCAGTGGTCCCCTCCAGGTGCCTTCCCCACCATATTGCCATCCCTTCCTCCTACCGGAAAAAAAATGGAAGAACTGTGGATGTTGTAAATCAGAAACAAAAACAGAATTTGCTGGAAAAGCTCAGTAGGTCTGACAGCCTCTGTGGAGAGAAATCAGAGCTAGCACTTTGAGTCTGGTGATCCATCCTCAAAACAGTTCTGAAGAACGGTCACCGGATCCTGAACATTAACTCTGATTTCTCTCCACAGATGCTGCTGGATCTACTGAGCTTTTCCTGCAAATTCTGTTTTTTTGTTTCCTTCCTACAACTAATCCATCTCAAAAGTCCTGGAAAATTTAGTCTTTAAAGTCAACTCCTTCAAAGCTTGCAGAGGCACGATAGGCTGAATGGCCTTTATCTGTGCTGTATTAATCTCTAGTCCATTAATGTATGAACAGTTGAGAGAAAGGCTCCGTTTATCAGTTGATTTACAACTG
This sequence comes from Chiloscyllium plagiosum, assembly GCF_004010195.1. NCBI lineage: Eukaryota > Metazoa > Chordata > Chondrichthyes > Orectolobiformes > Hemiscylliidae > Chiloscyllium > Chiloscyllium plagiosum. The sequence continues at coordinate 99,164,216 of NC_057712.1, read as the reverse complement.
TTTTGTCAATTGTGTCAGAAAATGTAAGTGATCACATTGCAAATATATGTGGACAGGAAGCAACAGCCGAAGAGCAGAAGAAAAGTGATACAAGATTGTGGTAAATATGAGCAGCATGTTCTCACTCACAGTATAATGGAGGCCCCTGGCTTCTCTGTCCTTTATTCCATCCACTCTGTCATACCTAATGAGGTCCAGAATGAATTCCTCAAAGCCTTATAAGATCAAGGGATTGTAGCTTTTGAGCTCTAATCCCACCTGGCTCTCTTCCCAATTAAGATGAGTCATATTATCCTCCAAACACAAAATAGTCTTGAGATGTTGCAAGTTTTCTGGAGCATGTACAGTGATACAAATCAGCTGAAATTGCAGCGCATTGTGTGTTTCAATAAATGAATATGCATCTTGCTACTTGGCTGTACATGAATGATTTCATCATGAAGGTGAGTTCACATTTTGATGCGACAAGAAACCTTCAGTTCTTAATTGTATTTGGACTCTTTGTGTTGGCCTTTGACCTAGAAGAAGTAAATGAAAGGAAAAATAATAATGGTTTTAAAAGAAGGTTAGGTAATCTGTAATTGTAACTTGTAAATGCTTTAAAAAGACTTTTATGAGATTGTATCATCTCTAAAAGGGATATAGCTGGCTAATAAACAGTAATGGTCAATGTGGTCTAGCAGTCCTTGATCAGGAGGCAGTACCAACGGGATACTAAAATACAGATATTGTGTGGTACACAGGCACAAACAGAAAGAGTTGGCTACTGTCTCAAGAGACGTCATTAAGTTTTTAAAGAGAAGGGAATGGACTTCTGCTTCGTAGGACTGTGTACCTGAAACTGGAATCATAAAGGCACAGCAGACCGACCACTAACGCTGTGATATAGCGTTCACTGTGCCTATTTTTCCTGTGCAATTCTTGCTTTTATCAACCATGATTTGCATCCTAATTCCTGTTTGATCAAAGTTGATTCTGATTCACATTTAAGTAAAAGTTACAAAAAGTGATATTGCATCAGTATATTTTTAAATTTGAAGGTTGTGCAGTAAATTAGTTATTTTGATTTGCTGATGCCCACAGGGATCAGACCATATGTTATGCTATAGCAACATGTGTAAGTATTGTATGCAATTACTTTTCATTTACAGTATATAAACAGACCATTTGGCCTAATTGATCCATGAAACAGCTAATCCTATCAATAAAAGAAAATTTTCTGATTCAGTATGTGGATATACCTACCAGAGAAGGTGCAAAGTTTGACCTACTCTTGGAAAATAAGTCAGGGCAGGTTACTGAGGGAGCACTTTGGGGCCAGTGACCATATTTCTATTACCTTTAAAATAGTGATGGAAAAGGATAGAAAATATCTAAAAGTTGAAGTTCTAAATTGGAGAAAGACTAATTTTGACGGTTTTAGGCAAGAACTTACAAAAGTTGTTCGGGGACAGATGTTCACTGGAAAATGGGAAGCCTTCAGAAATGAGATAACGAGAGTCCAGAGACAATATATTCCTGTTAGGGTGAAAGGAAAGGCTGGTAGGTGTAGGGAATGCTGGATGACTAAAGAAATTGAGGGTTTGGTTAAGAAAAAGAAGGAAGCATATGTCAGGTATACAGAGGATGAGTGATGAATGGCTTTTGCCTGAAACGTTGATATTCCTGTTCCTCAGATGCTGCCTGATCTGCTGTGCTTTTCCAGCACCACTCTAATCTTGACTCTGATCTCCAGCATCTGCAGTACTTACTTTCCCCTATAGACAGGATAGATCAAATGAATCCTTAGAAGAGTATAAAGGCAGTAGGAATATACTTAAGAGGAAAATCAGGAGGGCACAAGGGGGACAAGAAATAGCTTTGGCAAATTGAGCTAAAGAGAATCCAAAGGGTTTTTACAAATACATTAAGGACAAAAGGGTAACAATGGAGAGAATAGGGCCCCTCAAAGATCAGCAAGGAGGCCTTTGTTTGGAGCTGCAGGAGATGGGGGAGATAGTAAATGAATACTTTACATCATTATTTACTGTGAAAAAAGGACATGGAAGATAGAGAATGTAGGGAGGTAGATGGTGACATCTTGAAAAATGTCCATATTATAAAGGAGGAAGTGTTGGATGTCTTGAAATACATAAAAGTGGGTAAATCCCCAGAACCTGATCAGGTATATCCTGTAGGAAGCTAGGGAAGTGATTGCTGGGCCCCTTGCTAAAATATTTGTACCATCGAAAGTCACAGGTGAGATGCCAGAAGACTGGAGGTTGTCTAATGTGGTGCCACTCTTTAAGAAAGGTGGTAAGGACAGGGCAGGGAATGATAGACCAGTGAGCCTGACATTGGTGGTGGAAAGGTTGTTAGAGGAATCCTGAGGGACAGGACGTACATGTATTTGGAAAGACAAGGACTGATTAGGGATAGTTAACATGGCTTTGTGTGTGGGAAATCATGTCTCACAAACTTGATTGAGTTTTTTGAAGAAGTAACAAAGAGGATTGATGAGGGCAGAGCGTTAGGCGCGATCTATATGGACTTCAGTAAGGCATTCAACAAGGTTCCCCGTGGAAGACTGGTTAGCAAGGGAGAACTAGCCATGTGCATACAGAACTGGCTCGAAGGTAGAAGACAGAGGGTGGTGGTGGAGGGTTGTTTTTCAGACTGGAGGCCTGTGACCAGTGGTGTGCCACAAGGATCGATGCTGAGTCCACTATTTTTTACATTTATGTAAATGATTTGGATGAGAGCATAAGAGGTATAGTTAGTAAACTTGCAGATGACACCAAAAGTAGAGGCGTAGTGGACAGTGAAGAAGGTTACCTCAGATTACAACAGGATTTTGATCAGATGGACCAATGGTCTGAGGAATGGCAGATGGAGTTTAATTAAAATAAATGTGAAGTGCTGCATTTTGAGAAAACAAATCTTAGCAGGACTTATACACTTAATGGTAAGGTCCTAGGGAGTGTTGCTGAACAAAGAGACCTTGGAGTGCAGGTTCATAGCTCCTTGAAAGTAGAATCGCATGTAGTTAGGATAGTGAAGAAGGTGTTTGGTATGCTTTCCTTTATTGGTCAGAGTATTAAGTACAGGAGTTTGGAGGTCATGTTGTGGCTGTACAGGACATTGGTTACGCTGTTTTTGGAATATTGTGTGCAATTCTGGTCTCCTTGCTATTGGAAGGATGTTGTGAAACTTGAAAGGATTCAGAAAAGATTTACTAGGATGTTGCCAGGGTTGGAGGATTTGAGCAAAAGGGAGAGGTTGAATAGGCTGGGCTATTTTCCCTGGAGCTTTGGAGGCTGAGGGGTGACCTTCTAGAGGTTTATAAACTAATGAGGAGTATGGGTAGGATACATTGACAGAGTCTGTTTCCTCGGGTGGGGGAGTCCAGAACTAGAGGACATAGGTTTAGGGTGAGAGGGTAAAGATAAGAAATAATCTTAAGGGGCAACATTTTCACGCAGAGGGTGATACATGTATGGAATGAGCTGCCAGGGGAATTGGTAGAGGCTAGTACAATTGCAACATTTAAAAGACATCTGGATAGTATATGGACAGGAAGGGTTTGGGGGGATATGGGCTGGGTGCTAGCAGGCGGGACCAAATTAGGTTGGGATATCTGGTCAGCATGGACGATTGGACGGAAGGGTCTGTTTCCATGCCGTACATCTCTATGACCCTAATATACCCTGCAATCCTTTCTCCTTTATCTGTTTCGTTACTCACCAACTGAATTATTCAATTACATAATGAATCCATTCAGTGGCAAGTTCTATATTCTTACCCATCTCTGGGTAAATAATGCATAGGATATAGATTTATGCAAATCCATAAGAAGCAATGTGCAAGGTGTAAAAAGCGAACTATTGTGGATGAGTACAGCTCCAACAACATTCAAGCAGCTTGACCATCTAGGTCAAAGCAACCCACTTGATTGGTACCACATTCACAAGCATTCATTCCTTCCACCGTTTTCACTCAGTAGCAGCGGTATGTACCATCCATAATATGCACTGCAGAAATTCGCCAGGGCTCCTTAGTTTGCACCTTCCAAACCCATAACCACTATCATCGAGAGGAACAAGGACAACAGATACATGAGAACACCACCACCTGCAGGTTCCATTCCCAGCAACTCACCACCTGACTTGGAAATCTATCGCTGTTCCTTCAGTGCTGCTAGTTCAAGGTCCTGGAGCTCCCTTCCTTATGGCATTGTCGGTCTATCTGCAGCAAGTAGACTGCATCAGTTCAAGAAAGCAGCTCACCATCATCTTGTCAAAGGCAACTTGGGATGGGAAATAATTACTGTGGCAGAGTGGCTCAGTGGTTAGCACTGCTACGTCACAGTGCCAGGAACCGAAGTTTGATTCCAGCCTTGAGTGACAGTCTATGTGGAGTTTGCATGTTCTCCATGACTGCGTGGGTTTGCTTTGGTTTCCTCCCATAATCTAAAGATGTGCAGGTTAGGTGGATTGGCCATGGTAAATGCAGGTTATGGGGACAGGATGGGAGTCTTCATCTGAATGGGATGCTTTTTGGACAGCTGATGCAGAATTGATGGGCTAAATGACCTGTTTCCACACTGTAGGGATTCTATAATCCTACTTGCCCAGCCAGAGGCATGGGTTCAAGTCTAACCTGCTCCAGAGGTGTGTCATAAGATATCTGAACAGGTTGATTAAAAATACTCAGCAGTTCTTGCTGAGTAACTTTCTTCAATCTGCTATCTTTTGCATTTTCACTCAGATTCAGGGTTATGTCCTGGTAGTGTTTGTTTTTGTTGACTTCAGCTAGGCTTGGCATGCAAGTTTCTTTGTTTGGGGGGGTGGGGTAGGTGGGGGAGACACAGTGAATTATGTTGCTTTGCAAAGTGAGTTACTTCCTTTATGTCCCATGCCTTTTCATAGTCGCAAGTTGCTAAACTAAAGCAATCACTTTTAGGCAGAAATGAAATAAATTTTTAAATTAAAAAGTTAAGATTCCCTACAGTATGGAGACAGGTCCTTCAGCCCAACAAGTCCACACCGACCCTCCAAAGAGTAAGCCACCCAGACCCATTACCCTCCCCTATATTTATCCCTGACTAATGCACCTAACACTATGGGCAATTTAGCATGGCCAATTCACCTAGCCAGCACATCTTTGGACTGTGGGAGGAAGCCGGAACACCCAGAGGAAACCCATGCAGGCACGGGGAGAATGTGCAAACTCTGCACAGACAGTCGCCCAAGGTGAGAATTGAACTCAGGTCCTTGGCGCTGTGAGGCAGTAGTGCTAACCACTGAGCCACCATGCTGCCCCAATTTGTCTAAAATTGTCACCATCACAGGCTTGATGCCATATTTCCGTTTGCTGCAAATGTGGGATTGAGAGTTTCTAACTCGGTTCTAGTAGCCTACATTAGGTATTTATAAAACCTCCCAGTCCACTCTGACTCCATTTTTCTGCCGGTCTCCAGTGTTTCACCTCCCCATTTCCCATCCGGGCAAAATGGTAGCACAGTAGGGCTCCTTACGGAGTGCATCAGCTTTGACCACTTTTCTTTCTTCTTTTCTTGCATGTTTTCCTTTCTATCTTTTAGTTCACTATTGTCTTTTAGGAAGGAAACTGCCATCCTTACTTGGTCTGGCCTACATGTAACTCCAGACCCACAGAAATGTTGTTGGCTCTAATGTTGGGCGATAAATGCAGCTTAGCCAGAAATGCCCTCATCCTGTGAATGAATAAAGAAAGAAAGAAGTCCTTATTCATTAGATCACCATCACAGAGGGACTCTGTGGGGACTCTGATGGTTGGCTACGAGGTAGCTGGTAGCGATTGGCGAGATCAGTGTCCAGAGCGGTACTCTGCAGCGATTTGACTAACGCAGCGAAGGAGCGTATGCAAGCATGGCGGTCAGCGATACATCGGCGATTGGTTGTGAAGGTTGCCGGCAGCGAAGTCGGGGTCAAAGCCTTGCCAGCGGTGGTGATTCCTAGCCACTCCAATGGAGGTCAGCAGTGGTGAAGGTGGCGAGAGAGCACAGGCAGGTCTTAGCCCAGCGCAGGTAAGAGCAACTCCTCCTGAGGAAAGCCCAGCTTGGAGCGTCTACAGGCCTACGGCTGAAGAAAGGATCGCAATGTTTGAGTTTTTCACTTTAGTTCTTTATTTTTCAACTTTTATACCAAGAAAACTGTAGTGCTGAACCTTTTAACTTATTTCTTTAATTTTTTATGTGTGTAACTAAGATTTTGTAACTAGGTACTTTACGCCTAGGATGGCACCATGTGAGGCGACATTGTACATTTTTTTACTGTCTGCATGCACCCCATACTTGAGAACACATGACAACAAAACCTAAATCAAAATAAAAACAAGGATGCAATATATGTGTGGTATGAAAGATTATTTTTCATGCAGAATTTTTTTTTGTATGGTGCCCATTATGTGTAACATTGGCAATGAAAATGGAATCCAGTGATGGTTTGTTGGGTTGCTGCAGAATATTTTCAATCATCAATTAAATTGTCTTTAGGTGAATTTTTCTACCTCAACTAACATATCATGATGCTTAATATTAACTGCTTTACAAATTTGGTGGATAAGACTCTATGTTTTACTTTTACAGAGAGAGAAACTATATTGTTCACTGCATCACTGTTGAATTTCAAAGCAAGCAAATATGACTGCAACCTGTGCTGGATCAGAAGGCTCAGAACTTATAACAGAGTTCAAAAACCATTCAGTTTATATATTGAAAGAAATGCACAAGAGCTTTCACATGTTGGATGTTGCAGGTGAAAGTGAAGAGATTGAGGTGCAGCATGAGGCAAGCCTCAAGTGTTTCTGAATCCTATGACATGTTACCGTTGAGGGCTCTGTGAGTGTGGAGGCTGCAACCATGTGACTGGACAAGGTGGGGGAGAGGTCCCTTGATCCTTGGTCTGTTCTCTTTCCTGGTGTCCTTCCCACTGTGCCCAACCCTCCACTGATAGTGCTGCTATGACCAGCTCTCAGATGTGAGAAGCAGAAAGCCTCCCTCAAGCCAATGTATTAATTCAACTACATGAGGGTCAAAGAAAGATGTGAAATGGAAATGATCTAAAACCCGACAAGATGTTCCTGATGCATGCAGGAGAAGCTTGATCAGTGATTTACTACACGTTCACTATGACACAAATTATAACCTGAAGTGAGCTTGTGATGTCTAAAACTATGGAATGGGAGTAGTGATCAATCTTGTCATGGATGATGGTCAACAGATGGCCATAGAACTTGCATTGCATTCTTTTACTAAGCGTGGATGCAGCTTTTCATGGATAGAAAATGATGTGGTTGTATTCACTTCAGAATTAAAAATTTTAACCAGTTTCTGTTGGATAGAAACTTTATGCTGAAACCAGTTCATAAATCTTTCACTCTAGAATAAAAATTTGCAATACTGCTGAGGGCAGCATCAAGAATACAGCAATGGGTTGTGTTATGTTTTATGTTTTCCACTGAGGTAGACAGAGAATACACATCAGGTTCTATGTCTGCACTGGACTTTACTGCCACTTTCTGTTTTGTTTCTGTTTCTCTCTCTGTAACTACACACTCTTGACTGATAGCACACAGTACAAGTTGTCCCAGATGAGAAACACAAACTTCTCTAACACAGTTCCAAACAGAGGCTTAGTCGCCATATCTGCGTGAAAACGCAGAAGTTGGCTGTGAAGGTATAATCTTCAGAATGGGGGATGTCGATGTTGACTTTCCAACCACAGTAACTGAAATTGCAACTAAAACCCCAGAAAGACTCAGTATTAAATAGATTCTATAAAGACACATCGAAAGAGTTTGACCCGGGTATCATTCCAAATCATGACAATGAGTGGAATAACAGAGTGGTGCTGCTTTGTTCTCTGAGAGGGCGGAGTTCAGTAACACTCCGTGTTGAATATACAGGAATAGCCAGTATGAAATCCACAGAAGGTAGATTTATTTCTTGGCCTGGTAAGAGCAGTGAATTAAAATCAAGAAAAAGTACCAATTGCCAGAACGGTAGAATTAAGCAGCTATAAAAAGGCTTAGTCACCATCATGGCTGACTCAAACATTTCAATGAATTCCTAAAATTTTTGTGAAAGGGAAAATGAGAATTTTTTGTGTGCTCGTTGTTAACAACATACATTGAATCACAAAACACAAGGGTAAAAACACTAACGTTGAAAGAGAAACAAATGAGTGGTCATCTATTTTTGTCTGTCATAGATTAGCAGAGCACCTTCTCTCAGCTGTCAATCTGAATTTCACTCTGCGCCTTTCCAAAATTTCTTGAAGCAAAGTGAAATCAAACATATGCCCATTGCTTCTCAATGTTCAACACCAAATGGAACAGCAGAAATATAGGATGGTCAGGTAAAGAATACTGCAGAGATATTGAAATTTCACTCGGAAACAGTGGCTGGTCAATTTCTCAATGAAATATGGAGCAAACCCACATGGCACTACCTGCTGAGCTTTTGATGAAATGAAGTTATAGGACAGCTAGAGTTTGGGATTACCAACACTCAGTGTTATAATTGAGTGCAGATATTTCAGCCACAAATGTGAGGATGGCAGAAACAAAAGGAAACGTTTCAGACAAAATGAGCACATTGATTATCCATATCCCATCCCTTCTTGTCCAATTCACACAAGTTGGAGAGGGAGAGGTCTGTGGAACCAAAAGGGTTGACGTTGACTGAAAGGTGAGAGACGTCCACATAGATCATATGATCCCGATGATACCGGACTGTGAGCCAGTCCTGAAGTACCAATTTCTGAGGAAGAATCGGGATCTTCTGTGAGTTCGGAACCAAAATCAATAAATCCAGAACTGGACTCTACAACAAAATCTACAAGATTATGAAGGCTTTCTAAACCAGCTACTAAACCTAGAATCATGCAGTACAGAAGAGGGCCCTCAGCCCATCAAGTCTATATCACCAAAAATACACTATGACTTACACTAGTCCCACTTTCCGATACTAACCCATAACCTTAAATGTTATGACACTTTGAGTGCTTATCCAAGTACTTTTTTAAAGGTTGTGAGGTTTCCTGTCTCAATTACCCTTCCAAGCAATGCACTCCAGCCAGCCACCACCCTCTGGGTGAAAATGATGGTTCTCAAAACATCTAAACCTCCTTCCTTCCATTTGAAAATTCTGCTCTGTTATTATTGACCCTTCAGCTAAGGGGAACACTGGTTTATATTCACCCTATCCATGCCCCTCAGAATCTTACACACCTCCATCTGGCCCTCCCTCAACCTTTCCTGTTCCAAAGAAAACAACAAAAATTTCTCAGGCTGTCTTCATAGCTGAAATGCTCCATCTTAGGCAGCATCCTGGTGAATCTCCTTTGCACCCTTTATAATACCATTACATCTTTCAAGTATAAAAACCGAAAGAATCGCAGATGCTGTAAATCAGAAACAAAAGAAATCGCTGGAAAAGCTCAGCAGGTCAGGTGGCATTTGTGAAGTGGAATCAGAGTTAATGTTTTCCTCAGAACTGATGGTGGCTAGAACAATGTCAGTTTTTATGCAGAAGATAGGGTGGGAGGAGGGAGTACAGAGTAAATGATAGGTCGGGATAGAGCCCAAAGAGAGACGAAAACAGTTGGACAGACAAAGGATTGGATAGTAACCTGGCTAAGAGGGTGAGTAGGTGTTAATGGAGACTGTTAGTGGCTAACAATAGGTTGTGTGTAATAGCAGACTATGTGATAACAAGGCTTAGTGTGGGGGGTGGGGGCTAGGACACAGGAAAATTCAAGCCCTAATGTTATTGAAATCGATATTTAAATCCAGAAGGCTGCAGGGTCCCCAAGCAGAAAATGAGATATTGATCTTCCAGCTTATGCTGAGCTTCACTGGAACACTGCAGCAAGCCTGAGACAGATATTAGACAGGGAACACGATGATGTGTTGAAGTGGCAGGTGACTGGAAGCTCAGGGTTATTTTTGTATGCAGAATGTAGGTGTTCTGTGAAGCAGTCACCCAGTCTATGCTTTGTTTCCCCAATGTAGAAGAGACCACATTGCGAGCAGCAAATTCAGGAGACTAGATTGTGTGAAGTGCAGGTAAAGTGCTGCTTCACTTGGAAGGTGTGTTTGGGCCCTTGGATGGTGAGGAGTGAGGAGGTAAATGGGCAGGTGGTACAACCTCGGAGTTTGCAGGACGAGGTATTGTGGGGCTGTGGGGAATGTTGGGAGTGAAGGAAGAGTGGACCAGGGTGTCATGAAGGCAATGATTCCTGTGGAAAGTGGAGAAGGGAGGGGAGGGGAATATGTGTCTGGTGGTGACATCTCATTGGAGGTGGCGGAATTAATGGCTAATGATTTTCTGGGTGTGGATGCTAGTGGTAAGTGCAAGGGGACCCCTATCGCTGTTGCGGTAGGGAAGAGAGGGGGTAAGGACTGAAGTGCGGGAGATGGGTCAGACCTGGTTGAGGACCCTGTCAACACTGGTGCTGGGGAATCCTGGGTGGAGGAGGAGTGTGGATACTTTGGAGGGACCCTTGTCGAAGTTTGTATCATCAGACCATATGTGAAGGTGACAGAGGGACTGGGAGAATGGAATAGTGTTTACAGGCAGCAGGATGTAACGTTCAGGTAACTGTGTGAGTTAGTGGGTTTGGAGTGGATATTAGTGGCCAGTCTATCTTCAGAAATAGAAACAGAGATGTTGAGGAAAGGAAGGGAAGAGTCAGAGATGGACCAGGTGAAAGTGAGGTCCATGAGGAAATTGGAAGCGAAATTGATAAATCTTCCCAATTCTGGACAAGAAAGGGGAGCAGCACTGATGGTGTCATCAATATATCGGAGGAAGAGAATTGTGGTTGGGGCCAAGAATAGGACTGGAACAAAGAATGTTCCATGTACCCCACAAACAGACAGGCATGTTATCACTAACGTTTTGATCGAGAGTCCCAAGTAATGTTCTGGTGACCTGGGTTCACATCCTGCCACAGCAGATGGTGGAATTTTAATCAATGATAATCTGGAAATAAGAGTCTAATGATGACAATGAAACCATTGCTAATTGTTAGAGAAAATCTCATCTGGTTCATGAAAGAAAGAAATCTTCCATCCTAACCTGGTTTGGCTTATGTGTGATTTCAGACTCACAGCAATATGGTTTACTCTTAACTTTGGCTAGTTAGGGATTAGCAATAAATGGTGGCCTAGCTAGTGCTGCCTACATCTCATGAATAAATAAATCAAAAGTCAATATAAGCCTGGTATCTCTGGCTGAAGGGTCAAGACAAGGGAATGCAAGACAGGCAGACTCAGAGTGACAGAGAGTGAAGACCCTGAAGATGCAGCCTGGTGTAATCCATGAACTGGATTAATGTGCCGTCCAGCAGCATTACAATGATAATGGCGAGGTGCTGAAATGTCCTGTAAATTGATCAGAACTGTGTCTATGACGGTTATTTGGGGCTGGCACATGTCTGATCCTAATGTGCTGTGGATGTGAAGTGCTTGTGGCTAGTGCCCATCGATTGTGCCCTGAGTCCCAACATAGTGACCAGTATCCAACATGGATGTCCACTGGAGCAAGCTAAATTTGCCAGGTATCTGCTCTGGTTTCCATGGTGAGTGTTCTTGGATTCCAGCTTGCCTGGTAAAGTAGGAAACTGCATATTAATGAGGTGAGTTGGGCTTTTATCAAGGTGCTTAACAAGCTATAATCTTCCTTAATTGATAACTTGCCACTGCTCGGCGAGAATCTCACTGTGCTGCTTGTCAAAAGCCTACAAGATGCAGTAAGGTGGTCCTAACATCGAGATCAGCCTTGCCAGGCTTCTCTTCTGATTTTGCTGCAAATCTTGCCATGCCCACTTAAGTAAGATTCCTCCTCATAAGACCAGAAGATGTAGGAGCAGATGTATGCCCTTTATAGTGCATTGAGTGCGCTCCACCTTTCAGTGACATCACAGCTGATCTGACAATCCTTAAATCTATTTTGCTGCCTTTTTCCCAATAATTCCCTTACTGATTAAAAATCGGTTTACCTCAGCTATGAGTATTTTTAATGACCTAGTCTCTACTGCCCTTTGCAGAAATAATTCCACAGATTCATGATCCTCTGACTGAGGAAATTCTGCCTCATCTCCATGTTAAATGGGCAATCCATTTCTCTGAGATTGTGCCCTGTCAACCCAGACTCTCCAATAAGGAGAAACAATCTACTCTAGCAAACTCCCTAAGAACCTTGTACCTTTCAATAAGGTCACCTCTCATTCTTCTCAACTTCAATGAATACAAGTCCAACCGACTCAACCTCTCCTCACAAGAAAATCCATCCATACCCAGGATCAAACTAGTTGAACCTTCTTTGGAATGCCTCCAAGGCCAGTTTATCTTTCCTTACATAAGGGAACAAAGCACTGCAGTATTTTTGGTGTGGCCTCATTAATGCATAATGTTAGCAAAACTTCCCACTATTTATGCTGCATTCTCTTTGTGATAAAGGTCAACATTCCATTTGTCTAATCAATTTCCCACTGCACTTGGATGCTAGCTTTTTGCAATTCATGTACAAACACTCTAAAATCCCTCTGTGTTGCAACTTTCTGCAGTCTTACCCAATTTAAGTAATATTCAGCTCCTCTATTCTTCCTGGCAAAGTTCATAACTTCAGATTTTCTGACATTATATCCCATCTTTCAATTTTTTTTCCACTCACATCCTCTGTCTATATCCCTCTGCAGACACTTTGTGTCATCCACTAACTTGTTGATACCACATTCACTTCCTTCATCCTGGTCACTGATA
>NC_057712.1:99128195-99150927 GCF_004010195.1 Chiloscyllium plagiosum | reverse complement strand
AGCTGCCAGAGGAAGTGGTGGAGGCTGGTCCAATTAGAGCATTTAAAAGGCATCTGGGTGGGTATATGAATAGGAAGAGTTTACAGGGATATGGGCCAAGTGCTGGCAAATGGAACTAGATTAATTTAGGATATCTGGTCGGCATGGACGAGTTGGACCGATAGGTCTGTTTCCATGCTATAAATCTCTATGACTCTGTGGTGTCATATTACCAGATCTCCTCCCTCTCTCCCTTTGGTGAGCTTGAGGATGAGGATGTTGCTGCCAGGACCAATTGCCCTGCTACATGAAGCAGTCTCAAGGGGCATACAGAACAGAATAGTTGGAAGAAAATTGACAATTAATGTAAAATGACTTTGCATGCTATCTTAACATTTATTGTAAATGAGTTAATAACAGCTTCGTCGCGCACAAAGAAATTCTATGAAAATGGATTAATTTATCAGTGCCAAGAAAATTAAACAATATAGTGTCTAAAAGTGCTTGAAAGAAACTAATAATAAAGGTCTCAGTAGATTTGTGTGCTAGAGGACTTTTAAATTTTGGTTAGCGTGGCTGATGAGCATAATAAACCAACAAAACATCAGCATGAAACTTTGTAATTTTTAACAAGAGTGAAATAATGACAAGAAATGCTGAAAAATCTCAACAGGTCAGGCAGCATCTGTGGACAAAGATTGAGCCAGTGTTTCAGGTCAAGATGACCTTGACAGGTCAGAGCTGAAGAAAGAGCTTTTAAAACTTACATTTCTGTCTTTCTTCAATTTCCATGAAGGGTCACCTTGACCACAAACAATAACTTTGTTCCTCTCTACTGACTGGCCTGCTTTTCCTTTGATTTTGCAGTTTTTAAAAGTGCTCTTCAATTATCGCAGTGGCACTGTACTCTGTAATCAACCATTTCTGTCGAAGTGACCCTTTCACATGTAAACCTCTTCGCCTGGGATCCATAACAGTGCTGAATGTCAGGAATGCACCATTTTTTATCATAGAATAGAATCCCTATCGTGTGAAAGCAAACCATTTGGCCCATCAGGTCCGCACTGACCCTTTGAAGAGCATCCCACCTTTTTCTTGTAACCTTGCATATAGCATGGTTAACCTACCTAACCATGCATCCCTGGACACTGTGCATAATTTAGCCTGGCCAATCCACCTAACCTGCATATCTGTGGGAGGGGACCGGAGCATCCAGCGGAAACACACATAGACACGGGGAAAATGTGCAAACTCTACACATACAGTAGCCTAAGGGTGAAATCGAAGCCAGGTCTCTGGTGCTGTGAGCCACCATGTCGTTTATGCTTCGTATTACTAAGGCATGAGGTTTCCTGTTATTTGTATCTTCTTCACTCACATTTTGAACAGATGTATTATCCACCTGACATCACTTCCAGAGCTGGCAGAGATGTGGCATTGTTTTGGAGGTGGTATGTACAAGGTGTGGGCAGAGAATACCAGTGGAAGATACGTAACACTTCCACGCTCCCTTGCACATCTACCCTTACAGTGACAAAACAGGAGACATCTTCAGTAAGAGGTGAAAGGAAGCAATATCCAAAGAGGCAGCAGAGTTCTACATATATTGTTTTTTGTTAGATTCTCAACTTTCAATAAATTGGTCTCTGTTTGCAATATAACCTAAGCATTTAACAATTGCTGTCACAGTTTAGTAGTTTTGAAGGAATCTTTCATTAGTGAGGCTGTGCAGAAATTGAACATTAATCTCTCTCAGAAGTATTGACCAGAATTTTAGTTCCCTGTTTTCTCATTTGTTCAACCTATTTAATGTCATATCCATGGCCGTTTCCTGCTCTAAACCATACACAATCTTCTAAATAGCACGCAAAATGTTTAACTTATCCAGTCCTTGCTCTTAAACAAACAATCCAGAATGAAAGGTGCTTCAGTGCATTTTTCTCTTACAATGATGCTCTCATGGATAGTGTGCCCACAAACAGGCTGCTTCTGTATTAAACCTGAAATAGAACATTACAAAAAACTCTTTCATGACTCAGAACTAGAGAATGCCAGGGGCCAGTTGTTCATGTAAAATAAACCATCAAATTGGCAATAACATTTGAATCGATGAACATGCAAGTATGTGTTGGTTACATAGGCAGTAATGTGATGGATTTTCTTTTTGTACAGTATATAAACATTTATAGATTATACATTGCTTCTGGCCAGGATATACTTCAGAACTGCTCCATCAGATGTACTTCATCAGTCTGTGTATGTAAACAGAGCTTCCATTGCATTTCTGGTAAAGTAAAACCCACGTCGTGGGAGCAATTCATAGGAACCTCCCCAACTTTATTTTAAATTGTGGGCACAACTTCAGCCTTTATATGGTGGTAATGCAGTTGACTCCACTTGGCATCAATGTTTTAATTAATTTACCAGTATCATGCCTGGAAAATACCTGCTGTCATGAATGTTTAATCATTGTACAGAATGTACAAGTTATGCAGATTTCTGTGAGCAACGACAAAGAAGAAATATTAATAATGTCCCACTGGGATCATGCATGTTCCGTCAATATGCATTACTTCTGTTTTAGTTATCTGACTGCTTGCCTATCCATACTTGAAATAGCTCCCTTTATCCACCTCCCTGACTTTTCATGTATATATTTATCTATCTTTCGAGGTCTATCCATTTAACTGTTTCTCTAGAGCTATCTATGTATTTGCAGTAAAGCCTCAATGAGTCAGGTTTGGATTACTGAAAACTCTGGCTGTGACAAAGCTGACAGCCACTTCCACACCTCAGAACGGAGGCAGCACGGTCACTTAGTGGTTAGCACTTCTCCTTCATATTGCCAGGAGCCTGTGTGGTCTTGCTCCAGGTAATCCAGTTTCCTCCCACAGACCAAAATATGCACAGGATAGGTGGATTGGCCATGGTAAATGAATGGCTATTGGGATGGGTGGTGGGGGCTGGGTCTGGGTGGGATGCTCTTTGGAGTGTTATAATGCAAACTTGATGGGCCAAATGGCCACTTTCTGTACTGTAGGGATTCCTTGAAACACAACAGAAGAATGTACATAATAAGCCAAAGCTCCAGACTAGTAATTCTAGATGAAACAATCTCATGTACACTTGTCACACTACTGTGCCAAGAAACTGAAGAACAGCTAGGCCACATTACAGGACCAAGTCATACACTGCAAAATGGTCTTGTCTAAATCCTGGACAGTATGGATGAAAGGCATGGGTGAAATTGGATTGCTTTAATTTTTGTTGCTCTTTAGTATTTAAAGTTGAAATATATAATGGCAGGAAGTAAAGCAAGGAAAGATGCACTGGCATTAGAGAGAGCGATTCAAGGTGTGGTGGGATTTTTTTTGGAGGAGTGGTTGAGTAGGTTAGGACTATACTCCTTGGAGAAAGTGAGGACTGCAGATGCTGGAGTACCAGAGTTGAAAAATGTGGTGCTGGAAAAACACAGCAGGCCAGGCAGATCCGAGGAGCAGGAGAATCGACGTTTTGGGCATAAGCCCTTCTTCAGGCGAAACGTCGATTCTCGGATGCTGCCTGGCCTGCTGTGTTTTTCCAGCAACACATTTCTATACTCCTTGGAGTTTAGAACAATGAGAGCAGAACTTATTGAACACAAAATTCTTTGGGGTCTCAATAGAATTCGTGTGGAGAATTGGTTTTCTCTTGTGGTAGGGTCTAGGACCAAACAGCAGACTCTGAGTAAATTGGCACTCATCTAAAACAGAGGAGATGTTTTCTCAGACAGCAGTCAATCTGTGGAATTTTTATTGTAGATGCCAGTCAAGGTTGGATCATTAAGTGACTCAAGGTTGAGGCAGACAAAGTTTTAATCAGTCAGGGAATCAAGGGTTATGGGGAAAAGGCAATAAAGCAGAACTGAAGATTATCAGATCAGCCATAATCTCATGAAAAAGCAGACAAGATTCAATGGGTCAAATGGTCTACTTTTGCTCCTGTAATGTGTCCCTGCTTTGAACAGTATTAACATGGCTGGCATCAAAAAGCTGCTGTTTCTTGGAAAGACCAAGAAAGCACATTCACAAAGCAATGTCAAGACAACACCCATTTAATGAAATTGCCTGGATAACCTCCAATTTTTTTGTGAGGTGTACACCAGCAAATTGAACAAAATGTATCAATGGATAAAAAGGAGGATTAACACCCTGATGACCCTGAAGAGGCTGATTACCCGCTCCAGTTCACCCGCTCCAGTTTCCTGAGCTGAAGCCACAAAGTTTGCAGAGATGCTCTAGGATTTCATATTTCACCAAAAAAGTAAACAGGAATTATGTTTGACTGCATTGATGATGTGGCGGACTGTATCATGCTCCTCAGGAAACAGCAGGGACAGCAGAAAAAGATTAAAGTTTAACTCTGGGAAAATTCAATATTGTATCTCAAAGCCTTTATTGTATATGGTCAGGTGATTGCAACATGTGAACAAATTGAAAGTTAGACATGTTGTCACCCATTTACCCCATCACCGCGTTTTCAATTGCTTTTTTCTTGATAAACCAAACAGCAAGTTTTTGGACAATCATGACATGGAGATTTCCTCAGTTACCTTGATGTTCTGCACAAACAAATTTTTGGGTGCGCCCCATGTGATTTGACTTTGCGCGGTTTTACTATATTTAACTATCTACTCAAAATAGGCAAGCCTCAAACACATTTGATTTACATGTAGTATGCAAATTGCAATGATTGACACAAGGGAATACCATCTCACTCAGGTACACTGAACATTTTGTCATGCAGTTTCAGGTTATAGTTCCCATATTTCAATGCACCGGCTCAAGAAACGCAGACAAAACTTTGAAATACTTAAAAATGAGGAGGATCCAGTCACACTGCGATCCCAGACCAAGTGTTGCATTTTATATGTCCAGCCTAACACTTAGGATTTCGAGTGAAGCAAAGATCAAAGGCTGTCAATGAAAAAGTGCTGCAAGTCCTGGAGTCAGAGAAATGTACAGCATGGAAACAAACCTTCTGTCCAACTCATCCATGCCAACCAGATTTATTAAATTAATCTAGTCCCATTTGCCAGCATTTGGCCCATATCCCTCCAAACACTTCCTATTCATGTACCCATCAAGATGCCTTTTAAATGTTGGAATTGTACCAACCGCCACCACTTCCTCTGGAAGCTCATTCCATATATGCACCATCCTCCTTGTTAAAAAAAAAGGTTGCCTTTAGGTCCATTTTAAATCTTTACCCCCGCTTCACCTTAAACCTATGCCCTCTAGTTTTGGACTCCCTGACCCCAGGGAAAATAACTTGTCTATTTAGCCTATCCATGCCCCTCATGATTTTATAAACCTCTGTAAGGCCATCCCTCAGCCCTGGGTCTAGGTGGGTTGCTCTTCGGAGGGTCGGTGTGGACTAGTTGGGCCAAAGGACCTGTTTCCACACTGTAGGGAATCTAATCTAACTCTCCAGAGAAAATAGTCTCAGCCTATTCATCATTTCCCTATAGTCGATATAAAGTCGATATAGTCGATATAAAGGAAGATGGCATTGGTTATTGAAGTCAGTTATTGCATTTTCAAAATATCATTCAGTAGATCCTGACAAAATCATCCTGCCCCCATTATCTATTGAATCTTCCCTCCATCTTGAGATCACCAATGACATTACTCACTGGTCATTTAACAGGTGTTTAATTCCATTTAGTGTAATATCACAGACAGGGATACAGTAGTTTCACATCAACAACAATGAACAAGTAGTGTGTAGGTCATGCTAACTCAGAAGTTGTATAGTGATATCCCAATCTGGAACGTTGTGAAATAGAATTTGATGGAAGACTACAAATGTCCTTGCAGCATATTATTAAGCATTCTGGACTTTGAAAGTGCAGCTTTAGTTTACATTACAATAACATGGGCATTTCCAGCCTGGGATTGGCTAACTAAACGTCAATAGCAAGGGGACTGGCACAGCGGTGGAAGCATGAGCATTTGTAGCAATGAGGTTTTTTTGTCTTAAGAGATGATCAGAACTTCTTGCAATATGGAACCACTGAGATACTTGATCTATGCTAATGTTGCTGTTTCCATGACAAGAATATTCCATGAATGAAAGCCTGCAAAATCGCATCTTCAAAGATTCAGCCTGCCATGACATAGGGTGTGGAGTATCTGTGCTGTACTCTTCGGACTGCTCTACATAGTTAGAGCATTCCTACTGAGTCTGCTGTGTCTTTGTTATTTCCTGATTTAGGAGTAATTATTGTCTGATTCGCAGCAGGTGCTGTGAACTCTATTTATGTTCTAACATACAGAACATGAAATACAGCTCTCTAGAACAGTTCTTCCATTCCTCTACGCCCTGAGAAGTGTTGGTCTGTGTTTGCCCTCCAACAACATAGATGGTGAAGGGCAACTTCCAGCATATGGTAGAGTGCACAGCTGAGCTTTAAAGCAGGTGACAGTGGCAGGGATCTGGGATAGAAACATAGAAAACAGGAACAGGATTAGGCTATTCAGCCCTTTGAGCCTGCTCCATTGTTCATTATGATTATATCTAGTCATTCAACTTCGTAGCCTGGTCCTGCTTTTCTCCGTACCCTCTGATACCTTCAACCAAAATTGCCACATCCTTCTTGTTTTTACCTCAGCGACTTTGTTTGGTGAGGAATTCCATAGGCTCACTGCTCTCTGGAGAGTTTGAGTTATAAGGAGAGGTTGGACAGGCTGGGATTATTTTTCACTGGAGCATAGAAGGCTGAGGGTTAGAGGTTTATAAAATCATAAAGGGTATAGATAGGTGAATGGCTGGTGTCTTTTCCCTAAGGTAAGGGATTTCAAGACCACAGGGCATCATTTTAAGGTGAAAGGAGGAAGCTTTAAAAAAGACATGAGGGGCAACTTTTTTTGTTTAAACTCAGAATGGTTCTTACGTGGAAGTGGTGGATGCAGGCACAGTTACATTGTGTAAAAGACATTTAGGTAAGTACCTGAATACAAAATGTTTGGAAGCACAGGCAGGTGGGACGAGTTTAGTTGGGAACATAATTGACATGGACTGGCTGGATCGAAAGGTTTGTTTCCAAGCTGCATGATGTGACTCTCCAGGTGAAGAAATTTCTCCTCATCTCAGTACTAAATATTTTACCTTGTATCGTTAGACTGTGACCACTGGTTCTGGACTGCCCTACTATCAGTGACATGCCTCCTGCACCTACCCTTTCTAATTATGTTGGAATTTTATAGGTTTCAAGGAGATCCTAGATACCCTGGCAGTGGCAAAAACCTCTTCCTACGGCGAGTAGAAAAAGTGGGTGCCATAGCAATGCGATGCATAGGTAATCAGGCAAGTTTGGGAAGGTACTGTAAGAAAACTTACTCAGCCTCACAGAGAGGAACCTTTCGTGAAACTCATCAAAATTGACACTTAACTAACTTCTGATAAAATTCAGCCCAGTGCTTTTGGATGAAATTGTCTATGGGCAGCATGTCAGTGAAAATTAGGGGGATCTCAGGATGCTTCAGCTATGATTAGACAGAAAACAATGGAAGCCGAAGAGTGCAGTCGTTGGATGAAAGGGAGTGGGTCAAATAATGCAGGCAGGTTGAAAAGGACATAAAATGTCACTTGTGACCATAAAAAGAGACATACCAACACTAACAGAGGTTGATGGGATTCGAACAATTTAAACACTGAGTGCCAAGGAAGGTGGGCATGACTTCAATAGGCAACATGATAACTTGGCTGCATGTCAAATATACCTTTCATGTAATCTATTCAGAGATTGATTTTTAATATTAAAAAAAAGGAAAATGATCTGCCAGGGACAGAGTTTACACCAATCATAAGGATGTTAGTGCTCTCTTGTGAGCAGCAATAAAAAGAAAAGATACATGTGCACATTAACAGGATCCATACGATGCTTGCTGCTGGCAAATGGATGCAGCCATGCCTCAATCTGGACATGGAAGAATTTTCAATAGTCATCTGTCATCAATTAGGAACAGTACGCTAAAGAGAAACAACTTTAATCTTACAATGTAGTCGGAATATGATAAATAACTGTCCAAGAACTGATGCATGACTGTGCAGAATGATATAGTTTAAGCACTCTTGAAGGAATATGTCTCAAGTGAGACGTATTGGAAAATTTGTGTCATGTATGGCAATGCTGGCCCATGAAAGTTTGAACAGAATGTAATTGTATTATTGAGTGATCGCTGACAGAACAAAAATGAAAGGGGAGAGGCAGGCAGCCAGTTTAGGAAAAAAAATGCCAAATTTTGCAAAGCTAATATTCTGCATTGAAACTGTCAGTGTCTACACGCCTGAAGACATTATAGTTCACAATCATAGATTTCAGCTGAAATGCTTTAGTCATTACTAATTTAGTTTCCAAAATCTAAAATTAGGGACACCAAATCTTGTTATGATCAAGCCTGAAGACATGTCTGTCACAGAGTATTTCTGGGTCAGGGAGTGAGAAGGACAGAGGCAATTGATAATTTCCTCATTAGTGACCCAGGGTTGAAACATGCTTGTCTTCTGGGAATAAATCCAATTTATCTGAATGGTATAGGTCAGCAGTCCTGTCAAAAGCATTTGATTTTGTAAACTTGTACCTCACCGAACCCTGTGTTATTTACATTTCACTCTGTGACATCTTCAATGTTGTGTCAAACGATCCTAAGTATTTTTCTGGAATTGACAACACCGGATATAATGATCAAAACTGTAGTTTAGTCAATTTAGTTAGAAAGGTTTTAAAATTTGCAGAGCAACATTGACTGAATTCCTTCTACCATCGACTCAGTCAAATAAGATAACACAGCAGATGAGTTATGTCAGTAGGTCAAGAAAGGGAAAAATACAAAACTTAGTTTCATTACTTTAAAAAAACTGCAAATGCAAAAAGTGTTGATTTTTTTTTGAAAAGCTAAACCTCTAAAGAAATGGTCTAAATAACTTTTTTTCACCAGTTTACGTTATTTCTCCGGATGTTCTGCCAATTTCCTACCAAACTTATGGCAAAAGATCAGGAGAGTTCAGGGCCAGTATCAATCTTACCTCAGTTAACCTTTGTAAATATTTCCTGTTCTTTTCCAAAATGATTTGAAATTAAGTGGCTTAAAAGGTGCCAAGAGATAAAGAAAAAAATAATCCATCAGTACTGCTAATTGAGTGTCACCAACACTGTGGGGAAAGTTGCTCCCAATAAGTTTAAAAAATGGAAAGAGTGCTACAATGACATATGAATCTCTAGCAACCTCCACTGATGAACCATTAAAAGCCTTTGGAATTGGCAATGTTTAATCCTGTTTATGAAATTTTGGTGGCTCTTCTGCTGAGGTTTAATGTTGTCAAGTGGGCGAATTTTCACGGAAATGGCATCCCTGGTGAGCTTTGATGTTGTTGCTAAAAATAATTTTTATCCTGGCGGGTATTACGTTGTTAAAAACAGAAAATGTTTAAATTACAACGTTTTCTATATTTAAGAGAGGATGTGACAAGTTAATGTGTGGGTGAGACATATGAATTTTGCCTTTCAATGAGTTTTGTCCTCTTTCAGCAAAAAAAAGCTTAAAATAGTTAACTCGGGATGGCCTACATCCAGTTAAATCACCCCTGATTCTAGGGGGTATTGGAAAGTGAGACAAGAGCAAATGCAACAGAGCGTCAGTGCTATTTGATGAATATCAAAAACACTGCCAGATTTATGC
This sequence comes from Chiloscyllium plagiosum, assembly GCF_004010195.1. NCBI lineage: Eukaryota > Metazoa > Chordata > Chondrichthyes > Orectolobiformes > Hemiscylliidae > Chiloscyllium > Chiloscyllium plagiosum. The sequence continues at coordinate 99,141,226 of NC_057712.1, read as the reverse complement.
TTAACAGGCTTCAGTTTACAAACAATAGATTCTGGATTTAGATTCCCAATGAAGGAAACTGGCAAGGGCAGCTCCTAATGTTTACCATTCGGGAACTGTGGGTTGTATTTTTGAATTTTACAAAAGCACATACTGCTCACCCTCCCCCACTCAGGTAGGTAAGTTTGTCACTAACTAAAGGATTCTAAAACCGCTGCTTCACAGCCATAATAGGCTGAGGTAATATCGAGGTGATTGTGGGAGCTTTTTCCCCTCAGGGAAAGGAGGTCTCCTGCTTGAGAGCCATCGGCTGATCTGATTGACTGGCAGCAGAATAGTCCCAGCAGAGTAGATAGTGGACACTGCTGGTATTACAAGCAATTCCAATAAGATGCTATAGGCTACTGGGCTCATGGGGAATTCTGGGCTTCTTGGTTGGTTACCTTTGAGTTGGGAGGTCTAGTTAGTGTTTTAAAGACCAGTGGGGAAATCGCAAAATGTCGGAGGAGGTGATAGTTTTGGGTTTTCTCACATGATACATCAGCATCACTGGCAAGGCCAGTATTACTTACATCCTTAATTATCCTTGAGCACTTTTTCTATTTGGAGGAGAAATTTGGAGGGCTGCAAATGCTGGAGATCAGAGCTGAAAATGTGTTGCTGGAAAAGCGCAGCCGGTCAGGCAGCATTAGAGGAGCAGGAGGGTCGATGTTTTGAGCATAAGCTCTTCATCATTCCTTTTTGACTCTGATCCCCAGCATCTTCAGTCCTCACTTTTTCCATTTAAGAGGGCAGTTTAGAGTCATCTACATTGTCATAATCCTAGGAACATATATAGGTCAGACCAGGTAATGCTGGCAGATTTCCCTCCCTAAAAGAAACAGATGGGTTTCTCAAACAATTGGCAATGATTACACAGTTGTCATTACACTAGCTTTTAATTCCAGATTGTTATTGACTTCAAATTTCACCATCTGACCCTGTGGGATTCAAAACCATATCCCCAGATCTGGTTAGTCTGACACTCCAGATTACAAATTCAGTAAAATTACCATGATGTCACTGCAATAACTCCACGAAAGCTGGTATCCTGTTAACAAGTGACCCTTTATTTACACGTGCATAATACATAACACTGATCCAGCTGGCTCAGATCTGGCTCCTAGAGTGAGCAGAACTCCTGACACTCTTGTATTTATCTGTCAGCCAGAACTCCCTGATTGGATCAGGTTAGCAGCTCCAGATAGGGAGCTCATATTCCATGAGATCCACCTGGCTGACCTTGTTACAATCATCACAGTCACCATCTCCTCATTCAGTATTTCAGAGGGCAGTTAAGAGTCAAACACATTGCTATGAATTTAGATTTAGACAGAGACTATCCTAGATAAAAGGTGGGTGTTAAATGAATTCAGGCCTGTTTCCCCTAGACAGAGATTGGGACAGCCACAGAGTCTGGTGGGTGCAGAGGTGGTGGTGTAGAAAAAGCTGTCTTTGCTGCCTCAGGACTGTGTTCAAGTTGTTAAAAAAAAACAATAAAACAAAAAGAAACATCCTTCCATCCCCACCATTCACGCCCCACAGAATCTTCCACAGCTTATCCATGCCAATCATACCACCTCATGCCTGGCAATTACCCCCTCATGATGTCTCAAACCTCCCTGATAGTCCTTTACAAACCCTCTACCAACTTACTTCCAACTCCTGTCAATCAATGTCGCCCAGCTAGCAATCTGTTCCCAGAGATATTCCATGCCGCATCATACAGCAACCACCATGAACGGATGTCAGGACTAACATGGAGATGAAATAAAATACATTTCTTAAGCCTCGATTTAGAAATGTACCAATTAAAATTGATCATTCTTATGGATAAAGAAACATTTAATTATCTTGAACTACTCACTCCTGTATAAAACAAACTTTTGTATTCATAGCCCAACTTCAAAGCTCCTGAAGTGATCAAACTGTGAAATAACAGGAACTATGATAACAATTGATTGTGAAATCCATTATGTGGCACAAATCCTATCGTGATAGCCCTCGGGCTTAGGTCAACAGACAAATTGAAATAATGATCCCTGCTTTTCTTAAAGTTGAAGACAGCTTTTACAAAAATCATTAAAGTTCAGCAGAGATAAATGGGAGCATGACAGTTTCCTTGCCAGTTTGACAATTTGAATACAACAGACAGCTCCAATTAGTTTATCTGTTAAATATAACATTGAAATTGTTAAAAGTAGATTTCAAAGGGCACCTTACCTCTTCCAAAGGTTTCTTGACCCTACCCAACAATGATGTTCTCCATCGCCAAAGAACTCCAGCACTTTGAGCCCTCCTCCTGAAGTTATGTTGGTTCTCTCAGAAGTGAAAATTGGATCTGTTTAAAGGTAGATAGGCATTAATGTATGCAACTGTCTTCATGAACCATTGGTGTGCAATGTGCAACCAGCCATTTTCCCCAGAGAATATGGTGGCTTTGGACCTTCAAGGCAGGACTTTGTCTGTTTTTTTAATGAAATTTCAGGAACAGATGTCAACATCAAAATCCTCTGATGGACTAGGTATCAGCGTGCTCTAAAACATAAACAAGTCAGTGTATTTATCTCTCACATCCCATTCAACATTATTTCAAAACGTACTACTTCTTGTAAATTGTGGTTTATATCCTTTAGAATGATTTCCTAGACAATTAAAATGACCCTAACACCAGAGGAAATTCCAACTGGAGTTATTGTGAAACTCTTCTGCCACTATCTATTCAAAGTAATCAGTTGACTGGGAATTTTTCTTTTGAGCTAATAGGGTTTAGACTGCTTGGAGATTAACCCCTGCAGGAATCTCCAGATCCTTTCAGAAGGCTTCTGTTCAGGGTCAACTCTCAGGGAGACTTCTTTTGAACCTGCTTTCCAATCTGTCCTGGCTTTGTATTTCACCGTTCAAATGAAGCGTGAGGAACAATGATCCTCATTTAGTTTCAACCCCTTGATTCCCAGCAAGCAATATGAGCCAGAAACAAATAGTGCCAACATCCAAAATAAGTTAAAATGACAGGCGCCCAATGCTGTAAAACATTGGATATTTTTTCAGGGATTGAAAAACAACCTTTATGGAATATCTCTTCAGTATTTTAGAACTGAAACATTGCCCCAAAAATGTCACTTCACATTGTTGCCACATTAATCTTTCCAGATGTGCCACTGTCACATGTAGCAGGTAATTTCTTAATGTTGGACGAAGGAATAGCCAAGGTCTTTTTCCTAGGCTGGGGGAATTTAAAACTAGGTGGTATAGGTTTAAGGGGAGAGGGGAAAGATCTAAAAGGGACTTGAGAGGTAACATTTTCTTGCAGAGGATGGTCTGTGTATGGAACAAGCTGCCAGAGGAAGTGGTGTTGGCTAGTACAATTACAAGATTTAAAAAGGCATCTGGATGGTTATATGATTAGGAAGAATTTAAATGGATATGGGCCAAATGCTGGCAAATGGGACTATGTCAGATTGGGATGGCTGGTTGGCCCAGACAAGTTGGACTGAAGGGTCTGTTTCCATGCTGTATAACTATGACTCGATGAATAAAATGTAGTTCTGCTTATGATCATTCACTATTCTTGAGTCAGATCTTGTTCTCATAATCTGCAGATTGCTACACATTGTGGCTCTAGTCTAATTCACGACTATAAAGTCTGACTGTGATCTCTCTCTGGTATCCCATGACCAGAGAGAGACCATACATGGTGCCAAGATACTAAATATTATTGTTTTCTTAGGAAAATAAACAAACTTGCAAAAGTACATTTTCTGATGTTATACTCCGACCTGGCCCACTGAACATGCATATCAGGAATTCAGATGCAGGATATTATGGATGAATAAAGTTTTTCCATGGAATCATGAATTTGTACAATTACCCCTATAATTTTTTATTTCCTGCAACCAGAGTAACAGACAGATTTATAATTTTGATCTTTATTCATTTATTCTCTCAGTTGGAATCACTGCCTGTTAACTGCATAGATCACTGTTGCAGTAATCCATGCTCTCGTATCATTTATTAAAATGCTCACATTTTATTTGCGTTGGGAGTGCGAGCAGTATCTCTTTCAAACTCAGAAAAGACCAAGCTGGCTATCTAACAAAATGGAATATGTTTGTGATAAACAAGGTAACTTGAAATCAGCATTTGAAATTTGTTTTGAAAATGAGCTTGGAGACAATGTGAAAAGTTTTGTGCCAATGAACAGAATGGGGAAAATGTTGGGTGATGGGAAAGGACAGGAAATTTCTCTATGGGAACATGTAGCTTTCAAGGATGAATGCAAAATATTATTGGGATTGGAACTGGGCAGTGTTAGACTCTGCAAATTTAATGATTTTTCTCCACTGTCCACCATCCCTAATTGGCTGGCTAGACTGATGGATGCAGTGTGTTGAGGACAGTGTGTTTCCTCTCTACTCTATGATGGATGGAGATAAGTTTATAATCATTTTGGTTGCATCCTGACAGAAGGAGTGGAGTATTGCATCTATGTCACTTTTTCTGGGAAATTAGGTGCATTTCATAGGTTTTATCTTCTGCTCTAGAAGATTTGTTTCTTTTCAATATTCATTCTTTGAATGTGGGAATCTAATGACTTATTGTTCATCAACAGTGGTGGTGTTAGCCTCTTTAAAGGATAAAGAAATTTGATTTGGAATTAGGGAAAGCAGAAGCATGTGTACAGAGGAACAGTAATGGGGGAGTAGGGCTGGTGGTGGGGGAAAGCTTAAGGCATATGGGTAGTAGTCCAAACAACCTTAGAGGGCATGAGTGGCTTTGTCAAGGGTTGGTATTGGCAGTACCAACAACCATAGGAGCATGGATGACCAGGATGGGCATCAGTAATATGTAATGCCAGTGTTCAGGGGACAGAGAGGACAGTTCGAGGGAAAGTTCGATGTATTTGGTCTCTATGTTGAGCAGAAGAGTGGAAGTGGACTGTCAGGGAAATGTGAGGTAATAGGGTACAGGCAGAACCAGTGGTGACAGTAACCACGGCGAGCCCCTTTCCCTGCATGTAGATAACAGCAAAGGCTGGCAAAGTGCAAGTGGAAACTGATCAGGATAAAACTTAGGGTGGGCAGAATCAGTGTCAGTTTGAGCCCAAAAATGTGGGATCAATGTCTGCTGGATGCTGGGACAGCGAAGAGGCAAATACATAAAGTATACATTTACAAACTCCAGATAATATAAATTGCAATCTTTTCATCATCTCTTTACAACGCATGCAGAGTGAATCTGTTTAGGGTTCAAATGCTGGTCAAAGAAGTGATTTTCAACATCAAAATTGGTTGCAAATTGAACATTGACCTCTGAAGTCAGCAGCAATGACTTCAAAAGGAGGTGTGCGCTGACCAAAGGCGACCCATTACTTATGCAATTACTTGTACTAAATTGGTACACATATGGAGGGTGAAGCTTAATGAATGATGGAAATATGGCCCTTGTTATCAGGGTGCAAAATGCCTCACTGTCTGGAGGATTATGTGCAGGCTATGCCACCCCTGACTGGTGATTTGCATTTGTCTGTCTGTACAGAATGCAGTTTTATAAGCATTTGATTTGCATTGTTGGGGTAAACTACAGTCTCTGTTCCTATTGTTGGTGTTCACTTTTGCTGTTTGCAAGTAAAAACTCATGCTTGGATTTGTCCATCTTGTGGCCTGGAAGTGATTTTCTACTATTGGGCAATATTAATCTGCAGGTGTCCAGGCAGCAATGGAGACAAAGGAATAGTAACTACGTGGGGGCATTTAGACAGGATTGAGTTAACGATAGTCAAACTGTGTGACATGGTGGTTAAGTAGTGACTAATGAGAGATTGGTGTTATATGTGAGAGACTGTCAGTCATGAGCAGCATGACTTTGTACAAGCTCTGCCATTATATTACCAGTAAGGGGTAATATTGGATTGCCAATGCTTGTCCAGCTGTGCACAGAGAGACCTAAGGGTGCAGGTACATAATTCCTTGGAAGTGGCACCCCAGGTTGATGAGATGGTGAAGAAAGTGGTTGGCAAGTTTGCTTTCATCTGTCACAGCACTGAGTACAGTGATACATACAGATGAGGAAAGATACCACTTTGACTGGGACAATGCATCCATCCCAGGACAAGCCAAATAGACACACGCACGAAAATTCCTAGAAATATGGCATTCCAACCAGAACTCTATCAACAAACATATTGACTAGGACCCGATTTACCACCCTCTGAGAAAAAGAGCAAGAAATGACATCACCATAGGAAATGACATCACCAACCCAAAGAAAGCCAAATATATAAGTAGAAAGCAGGAATCATCAGCAGTGCTGATATGGAGGCTAACTGAAGATGTTACCTAGTATGGTCATGAAACGTCTGAAAATGAATCTTCCAGCTCAGCGAGCAAACCGACACCCAGAACCTCAACCTAAACTACAAATCTCAAAACTCGCTAACTGATTACAGGAGTTGGGAGATCATTTTACAGTTGTACAAGACATTAGTAAGTTTGGAGTACTGCGTACAATTTTGTTTGCTGTACTATAGGAAATAATGTTATTAAATGAGAAAGAATGCAATAAAGATTGACAAGACTTGAAGGTTTGAGTTAAGGAGAGTTTGGGACTTTCTGCCCTGCAGCTTTGGAGGCTGAGGAGTGACATTAGAGGTTTATAGAATCAGGAGGGGCATTGAAAAGGTGAATGGCCAAGGTCTTTTTCTCAGGTTAGGGGAGTCTACAATTAGAGGGCATAGGTTTAAGATGAGAGGAGAAAGATTTAAAGGGGACCTGAGGGGTCACACAGAGGGTGGTGCATATAAGAAAGATAAAGAGGAATTTGGGCCAAACTCAGGCAAATGGGACGAGTACACTTTAGGAAACCTGGTCAGCATGGATGAGTTGGGCTGAAGGGTCTGTTTCCATGCTGTATGACTTGATGACTCCAAAAATGGTGAATCAGATTTAAGAAATGCCATGGTGGGGGGGATAGGTAGTTAATGAGGAGAGTTTGCTTAAAAACAGAGAGAAATCTCATTCAGCTTCATGGCAAGAAACCCGTCAAAAAACACATTGCAAAGAACACACTTCACCAAAATAAACCATAATATTTAGCACCTACTCACATTTACCAATGTTACCTATTTCTGAATTTATATTAACCGAATTCAAATTATTGTGAATACTTAATGTAATTCTATGATTGTGTTCTCTGAATCTAACTTATTATTCCAGTGACTTTGTCACGATGATACCACATCCCTCCTTCAAGGCACGATCATTAATCTAGATTCACACATTAGTATTTGATGTGTTGCATTGCTGAAGGTGCTATTTTTCAAAGGAGGCACTGAAACTTCCCACTCCAATTGGTACAAACCCTCTCATGAAAGGCTGAACAAAAAAAAGCTCTACACTGCACTGGGAAATACGTTACCTGTCCCAGGAGATTTCATAGCAAAGCTATTAAGGACTTCACTTGTATCAATCACAAAATCTCATAAGATGTTAGGTGTCCTATACAAAGTGAAAACAAGTCTCTTTTGTCAATATTTAAAACAATTTTCAAAGGTTTATCAATATTTATCCTACAAAATTCAAATATCCCATTGATCTATTTTTTTAGGGCTTTGATAAAAGAAGAATAAGTTTTTAACATGGTTTATATCTTCTTTGCCCTCGTCACCTCCAAGAATTTTTTACCGTTTCACCAAAATCTAAACACTCCTCAGAATGCCCATGTTATCTTTTTATTAGCTATTGGCATGAGTTGTAAAAAAACTTACTTTTATTATTTAAAATGTCTCCCTTTCTATCATCATGCAAAGATTCCTGTCAATATTCCTGTTAGGGTGAAAGGAAAGGCTGGTAGTTATAGGAATGCTGGATGACTAAAGAAATTGAGGGTTTGGTTAAGAAAAAGAAGGAAGCATATGTCAGATATTGACAGGATAGATCGAGTGAATCCTTAGAAGGGTATAAAGGCAGTAGGAATATACTTAAGAGGGAAATCAGGAGAGCAAAAAGGGGACATGAAATAGCTTTGGCAAGTGGAGTTAATTAGAATCCAAAGGGGTTTTACAAATACATTAAGGACAAAAGGATAACGAGGGAGAGAATAGGGCCCTTCAAAGATCAGAGCTGAAAAATGTGTTGCTGGAAAAGCACAGCAGGTCAGGCAGCATCAAAGGAGCAGGAGAATCGACGTTTCGGGCATAAGCCCTTCTTCAGGATATTCCGAAACGTCGATTCTCCTGCTATTCCTGAAGAAGGGCTTATGCCCGAAACGTCGATTCTCCTGCTCCTTTGATGCTGCCTGACCTGCTGCGCTTTTCCAGCAACACATTTTTCAGCTCTGATCTCCAGCATCTGCAGTCCTCACTTTTTCCCTTCAAAGATCAGCAAGACGGCCTTTGTGTGGAGCCGCAGGAGATGGGGGAGATACTAAATGAGTATTTTGCATCAGTATTTACTGTGGAAAAGGACATGAAAGATATAGAAAGTAGCGAAATAGATGGCGACACCTTGCAAAATGTCCATATTACAGAGGACAAAGTGCTGGATGTCTTGAAACGCATAAAGGTGGATACATTCCCAGGACCTGATCAGGTGTACCTTAGAACTCTGTGGGCAGCTAGAGAAGTGATTGCTGGGCCTCTTGCTGAGATATTTGTATCATCGATAGTCACAGGTGAGGTGCCAGAAGACTGGAGGTTGGCTAACGTGGTGCCACTATTTAAGAAAGTTGGTAAGGACAAGCCAGGGAACTATAGACCAGTGAGCCTGACATAGGTGGTGGGCAAGTTGTTGGAGGGAATCCTGAGGGACAGGATGTACATGTATTTGGAAAGGCAAGGACTGATTAGAGATAGTCAACATGGCTTTGTGCGTGGGAAATCATGTCTCACAAAATTGATTGAATTTTTTGAAGAAGTAACAAAAAGGATTGATGCGGGCAGAGTGGTAGATGTGATCTATATGGACTTCAATAAGGCGTTCAACAAGGTTCCCCATGGGAGATTAGTTAGCAAGGTTAGATCTCACAGAATAAAGGGAGAACTAGCCATTTGGATACAGAACTGGCTCAAAGGTAGAAGACAGAGGGTGGTGGCGGAGGGTTGTTTTTCAGACTAGAGGCCTGTGACCAGTGGTGTGCCACAAGGATTGGTGCTGGGTCCTCAACTTTTTGTCATTTACCTAAATGATTTGGATGCGAGCATAAGAGGTACAGTTAGTAAGTTTGCAGATGACACCAAAATTGGAGGTGTAGTGTACAGCGAGGACGGTTACCTCAGATTACAACAGGATCTGGACCAGATGGGCCAATGGGCCGAGAAGAGGCAGATGGAGTTTAATTCAGATAAATGCGAAGTGCTGCATTTTGGGAAAGCAAATCTTAGCAGGACTTATACACTTAATGGTAAAGTCCTAGGGAGTGTTGCTGAACAAAGAGACCTTGGAGTGCAAGTTCATAGCTCCTTGAAAGTGGAGTCACAGGTAGTTAGGATAGTGAAGAAAGCGATTGGTAAGCTTTATTTTATTGGTCAGTGTATTGAGTAAAGGAGTTTGGAGATCATGTTGTGGCTGTACAGGACATTGGTTAGGCCACAGTTGGAATATTGCGTGCAATTCTGGTCTCTTTCCAATGTTGTGAAACTTGAAAGGGTTCAGAAAAGATTTACAAGGATGTTGCCAAGATTAGAGAACTTGAGCTATGGGGAGAGGCTGAACAGGCTGGGGCTGTTTTCTCTGGGCCGTCGGAGGCTGAGGGGTGACCTTCTACAGGTTTACAAAATTATGAGGGGCAAGTATAGGATAAATAGACAAACTCTTTTCCGTGTGGTGGGAGAGTCCAGAACTAGAGGGCATAGGTTTAGGGTGAGAGGGGAAAGATATGAAATGGTTCTAAGGGGGCAACATTTTCACACAGAATGTGGTGGCACGTATATGGAATGAGCTGCCAGAGGATGTGGTGGAGGCTGGTACAATTGCAACATTTAAAAGGCATTTGGATGGGTATTTGAATTGGAAGGCTTTGGAGGAATATGGGCCGGGTGCTGGCAGGTGGGACTACATCGGGTTGGGATATCTGGTCGGTATGGACGGTTTGGACCGATGAGTCTCTTTCCATGCTGTGCATCTCAATGACTCTATATAAAGAATAATAAGGCTAATCATACTTACAGAAATTTAAATGCCACAGCAGCTTCAGACAAACATGTAGGTGATGGAATATAGAAGTGGGGAAGTTATTTTTTAGAGATATGTCAATAACCTTGCTGCTTCATTCACCATTTGAATGCAGAAAGAGCCTAGTGTGCCTGCACTTGCACATTATATTGCTGATAAGTGCTAATAATTTGGGTCCTATAACCTCCCAACAGAATTTTTAGGACTCCCTTGCCAGGTCTTCAAAGTAAAAAGAAAAATGGCCCAAGGAGTTAATGGTGTTGCTAGATTCCATGCAACTGAGCATTACACATTAGTTCAGATATTCCAATAGGAAGGTAGTCCTTGCTGAAGCCAGCAATCTAATTTAATGTCAGCACCATGCAGACACACTTATACAGTTGCTTCTGCAGGTGCTGCCTGGCAAGTTAAAACTTCCATTGGGCAAATATCCAACATCTGGAATCCTCTGAAATAATCCCCAATTCTGAGTTAGAGTTGGATACTTCTGAGAGTTGTGTTTTGCTGGTCTAAGGCAGATCTTGCCTCAGATGTTTGGCCAGTAAATTTTTTCATCTGATCTGGGTTGGAAATGGGGATTCCAATCCAGCTCATAAAGTTCAGGCATATTTTTCACTGATGTGAGCTGCTTCCTCCTGGATGCTGTCAAGGTTCTTAAGTGCCTTTGGAGCAAGTGGGGAGTATTCTGTCACATACCTGACTTGTGCCTTGTGGATGATGGATGGACTTTGAGGAGTCAGGAGGGGAGTTATTATAGTATTGCTAGCCTCTGATCTGTTCTTGTCGACGCTATTTCTATGGCAAGTCCAGTTCAGTTTCCAGTCAATGGTAACTCCCAGTTTGTTGATAATGGGGATTTTGTGATGGTAATGTCATTGAAATTCATGGGACAATAGCTAGATTGTCTTTTATTGGAGATGGTTATTGCATGTCATTTGGGTGGCATGAATGTTGCCTGCCAATTGTTAGCCCAAGACTGGATATTGTTCAGAGCTTGTTACATTTGAACATAGACAACTTGAGTATCTGAAGAGTCATGAATGGTGCTGAACATTGTGTTATCGTCAGTGAATATCCCCACTTCTGATGTAATGATGGAGGGAAAATCATTGATGAAGCAGCTGAAGATGATTGGACCAAGAAAACAGAATACCTTGGTTAGTAGTGGTGATGCTAAGCCATGCATTGTGGTGGGCATTAAATCCCCCATCCAGGATATTCTCTGAACTCATGCCACTCTCAGTGCTTCCTTCAAGTGTTCAACATGAAGGACTACTGATTTATTAGCCAAGGAAGGATGGTGTGAGATAATCAGTAGGAGATTTCCTTGCCCATTTTTCATCTGACACCATTACACTTCATGTGCTCCAGAGCCAATGTTGAGGACTTCCAGGGCAATTTCTTCTCAACTGTATATCACTGTGTTGCCACCTATGTGGCTCGCACATACCCAGCTATGGAGATGGTGTTATCTGGGATAGAGTATGTAAGGTATGATTCCATGAGTAGGACTATGTTAGGCTGTTGCTTGACTAGTTTGACAGAGCTCTCCCTATTTTGGCACTAATGCCCAGATGTTAGTAAGGAGGACATTGCAGGGTCAATTGTCATTGTCATTCTGGTGCCTAGATTGGTGTCAGATGATTTGTACAGTTTCTTTAATCTTTTGAGTGTTTCTGATGGTTAACTGTTGAATGTCTGACTGAATAGATTTCTAAGCCACTTCAGAGGGTAGTTAAACATCAATCATATTGCTGTGCGTCTGGAGTAGCAAGCAGACCAGTCCAGGGAAGGTCAGCAGTTTCTTTCCTAAACGGCAAAAGAAAACCAGATTTTTTTAAAAACAAAATTCAACAACAGTTGTATGGCTATCACTGGACTTTCAATTCCAGATTTTACTGAACTCTGTCATTTTTACTGAAACCTAGTGCCCCAGAACATTCATGGAGTCTCCGGATAACTCGTCCGGCAACAATATGATTAGGATATTGCTTCCCCCTATCGAGTGCACTAGTGCTGCACGGTGTCTGAATTACTCAGATATAAGCTTGTCACAATCATGAAATCTAATTATAAAGTAGGGAGATGTTGGTTGAGGCTGGAGAAGGAAAGAAGGAAATTTGAAAGGCAAATTAACTAGTTTTCCATCACTGCTCAATGTCTTTTCCATGCAAGGTAGAAGACACCAAAGGTTGTAATTATTCCCCCAAGGCATTAAGGGACTGTTCATACATGACAAATGTTACACAGTCGCTGTGATGCATCAAAGGGAACTTGCAGCAGCTTGAGAGCAGGCTACACATCTTTCTTTTCATCAGCTGAGAGAATGAGTCTTTAAATATAAAAGGGGGAGGGGGAAAGTAACTGAGGATGTGAAATGTTAAATTACCCAAACGTTAAGCGAATGGTGGATTTTAAAAAGTTAAAACTCATTTTCAGATCTAACAATAACCCTTTAACAACTCTTAGAATTTGCAAGTACTGTCAAAGCTGATGGTGAGTTTCAAATCAGACAGGTAAAGATAAAGGTTGAAACTTTATTGCTGGAACAGCACAGCAGGTCAGGCAGCATCCAGGGAACAGGAGATTCGACGTTTTGGGCACAGGCCCTTCTTCAGGAATGAGCAGAGAGTGTTCAGCAGGAGAAGATAAAAGGTAGGGAGGAGGGACTTGGAGGAGGGGCGTTGGAAATGTGATAGGTGGAAAGAGGTAAAGGTGAGGGTGATAGGTCAGACTGGGGTGGGGGCGGAGAGGTCGGGAAGAGGATCTCAGGTTAGGAAGGCGGTGCTGAATTTGATGGATTTGACTGAGACAGGGTGGGGGGAGGGGAAATGAGGAAACTGG
>NC_057712.1:99122790-99126129 GCF_004010195.1 Chiloscyllium plagiosum | reverse complement strand
GAGCGGGAAGTGGAGGAGATGCGGTGGAGGGCACCGTCGACCACGTCGCCTTCCTGACCTGCAGTCTTCTTCTTGACCTCTCCGCCTCCATCCTACTCCGACCTATCACCCTCACCTTGGCCTCTTTCCACTATCACATTTCCAACGCCCCCTCCTCCAAGTCCCTCCTCCCTACCTTTTATCTTCTCCTGCTGAACACTCTCTGCTCATTCCTGAAGAAGGGCCTGTGCCCAAAACGTCGAATCTCCTGTTCCCTGGATGCTGCCTGACCTGCTGTGCTGTTCCAGCAATAAAGTTTCAGCATCTGCAGACCTCACTTTCTCCAGGTAAAGATAAAGATCTAAATAACAACCCACACAGTGACAGACTGACTCATCTACTTCAAAACTAAAACTGCTCCTGTCCATTGCATTGCTACTCCAAGCACCCCATGCATAAGAAAGCATACACAATCACTAATCTCTCTTCACATTTTTATTTGCTTCCTCGGAGACCTTTTCAATGCTTAAGTGATCAGCTCAACTTCCTGTAGAGAATTAATCAAATAAGTGCTAAATTACCCTTAAAGCAAGCCACCAGCAGTTAGAATCTACTGTTGCCCATTATTCAAAACACAATTAAATTACTGAAAATTTCTGGAAGAATTTGCTTCTTCTCGGGGGAGCTAACAAAAGGTGTTTCTTTTTTCATGCTTCACGGCATGGGATGTCCTACCATAAAAGTGATGAAAGAAAGAGTTCGAGAGAATCTGTCAAGTTCAGGGTGAATAAATTTAAAAGACTAAATTTAAAACAAGGGGCAAGTGTCTCCACCACTGATTTGGGAAACCACGGAAACTCCTGTTCCACCTCTCACTGGAAAGGCTTTTTTAAAGATCTTTTGTGGGATGTGGGCATTTGTTGTCTATCTTTTAAAGATCTTTTGTGGGATGTGGGCATTTGTTGTCTATCTCTAATGCCATCTGAAATGACGTAGCAAGCACCCTGTTCAAGGGCAATTAAGGAGTCAACAACATTATTCTGGATCTGGAGTCATAGATAGGCTAGACCAAGTTAAAGATCACACAACACCAGGTTATAGTCTAACAGGTTTATTTGGAAGCACTAGCTTTTGGAGCGCTGAAAGCTAGTGCTTTCAAATAAACCTGTTGGACTATAACCTGGTGTTGTGTGATTTTTAACTTTGTCCACCCCAGTTCAACACCGGCATCTCCAAATCATGGCGAGACCAAGGGTGACAGATTTCCTTCACTAAAAGGATTGAACCAGATGAGTTTTATACAATAATCAATTATAGTTGCCACAGTTAGCATTACCGAGACTGGCTTTATATTCCAATTCTACTCATCGAATTTAAATTAAAATAGCTTCTGTGGTTGGATTCAAAGCCTTAACCTCAGAGCCATATTCTGGGCCTTTGGGTAACTAATCAAGCACTATCTCCCCAGTGGTTGCCATATCTTAGGCCAATCAGACACTTATTTTTTTAGATTAGATTAGATTACTTACAGTGTTGAAACAGGCCCTTCGGCCCAACAAGTCCACACCGACCCACCGAAGTGCAACCCACCCAGACCCATTCCCTTACATTTACCCCTTCACCTAACACTACGGGCAATTTAGCATGGCCAATTCACCTAACCTGCACATTTTTGGACTGTGGGAGGAAACCGGAGCACCCAGAGGAAACTCTCACAGACACGGGGAGAATGTGCAAACTCCACACAGTCAGTCACCTGAGGCGGGAATTGAACCCGGGTCTCTGGCACTGTGAGGCAGCAGTGCTAACCATTGTGCCACCGTGCCACCCTGATATTTCTTCTGCATCCTTTAACAGGCCAGTGATGGGCCTCCCCCCATGGTGAAAAACCCAAGGACCTGTCCACCAAGAGCTAGGGCAACATGGTGGCTCAGTGGTTAGCACTGTTACCTCACAGCGCCCAGGGACCCAGGTTTGATTCCACCCACGGATGACTGTCTGTGTGGAGCTTGCACATTCCTGCTAATTCTGCATGGGTTTCCCCAGGTGGTCCAATTTCCTCACACAGTCCAAAGGTGTGCAGATTAGGTGGATTGCCAGGCTAAATTGCCCATAGTATCCAGGGAAGTGCAGACTAGGTAGGTTAGCCATGGGAAATGCAGGGTTACAGGAATGGGGTGTGTCTGGGGGGGATGCTTTTCAGAGATTTGGTATAGACCAATTTCCACACTGTAGGGACTCGATGATTCTAAGTGCTACCAGCCAACCAGCAAGCCAATTAATGACTTTCAGCACTAACGACTATCCTCATTTTGGGTCTCTCAATCAGCACTGAGTGCCTTTGAATAAGAGACAACCATCCCCTCCTTCAATATAGAGCTTGACCAGAGTTTGACCAACTGGTCAGTTACTCTCCCTACATCGCACGATACTAGCCCACGATTGGATTGTACCAGTGGAAGCAGGATGTGCTCCTTAAATGGATTTCAATTGGCAGGACAGTGGGAGATGGTCCACAGGCCTCTCTGCTATCGGGCTTTATAGCGGTGGAGGCAGAAAGTTGACAGAATCCCCAATCACAATCCCGCAGCCTGATAAATATTCCCTCACCACCAAACTCACCATGGAGTACAGCACAAGTTTTCACCCAGAGTCATAGAGATCTACAGCATGGAAACAGACCCTTCAGTCCAACTTGTCCATACCGATCAGATATTAGACCATAAGACCATAAGACATAGGAGTGGAAGTAAGGCCATTCGGCCCACCGAGTCCACTCCACCATTCAATCATGGCTGATGTGCATTTCAGCTCCACTTACCAGCGTTCTCCCCGTAGCCCTTAATTCCTCGAGACAACAAGAATCTATCAATCTCGGCCTTGAAGACATTTAGCGTCCCGGCTTCCACTGCACTCCATGGCAATGAATTCCACAGGCCCACCACTCTCTGGCTGAAGAAATGTCTCCGCATTTCTGTTCTGAAATGACCCCCTCTAATTCTAAGGCTGTGTCCACGGGTCTTAGTCTCCTCGTTTAACTGAAACAATTTCCTAGCATCCACCTTTTCCAAGCCATGTATTATTTTGTACGTCTCTATTAAGTCTCCCCTTAATCTTCTAAACTCCAACGAATACAATCCCAGTATTCTCAGCCGTTCCTCATATATTAGACCTGTCATTCCAGGGATCATCCGTGTGAATCTCCGCTGGACACGTTCCAGTGCCAGTATGTCCTTCCTGAGGTGTGGGGACCAAAACTGGACACAGTACTCCAAATGGGGCCTAACCAGAGCTTTATAAAGTCTTAGTAGTACATCTCTGCTTTTATATTCCAACCCTCTTGAGATAAGAAACAACATT
>NC_057712.1:99087268-99120920 GCF_004010195.1 Chiloscyllium plagiosum | reverse complement strand
ACTCCAGCCTGAACTCTACCATATTATGGTCGCTACTTCCTAAGGGTTCCCTTACTTGGAGATCTTTTATAGAGTCTGGTTCATTGCAAAGCATTAGGTCCAGAATAGCCTGCTCTCTTGTGGGCTCCATGACAAGCTGTTCCAAAAATCCATCCTGTAAGCATTCCATGAATTCCCTTTCTTTAGATCCACTAACATTATTTACCCAGTCCACCTGCATATTGAAGTCTCCCATGATCAATGTAACCTTGCCTTTCTGACATGCCTTCTCTATTTCCCGGTACATGTTATGTCCCTGGTCCTGACCACTGTTAGGGGGTCTATACACAACTCCAATTATGTTTTTTTTGCCTTTGTGGTTTCTCAATTCCACCCACACAGACTCCACATCATCCGACGCTATGTCATTCAATACCATAGATTTAATTTTGTTCTTAACTAACAAGGCAACCCCACCCCCTTTGCCCACCTCTCTGTCTTTTCGATAAGTTGAAAGACCATGGAGGTTTAACTGCCAGTCCTGACCCCCCTGTAACCAAGTCTCTGTGATGCCTACTACATCATAATCATTCACTATTATCTGTGCCATTAGTTCATCGGCTTTGTTATGAATGCTACGAGCGTTCAGGTAAAGTGCCTTAATGCTAACTTCCTTATCATTAGAGATTTTGGAAGTCATATGTCCTAAGTTATCCTTGCTTTTTACTGTATTCTCAGTCTGCCTCAATTTTAAATCCGCCTGGAAACATTCTATCCTGCTGCTTATCTTGCCATTTACCTCCATACTCCCTGTCGCTTTCACTTTCTCTTCCCCCCAACTCAGAAGTTTAAAGTCCTACTGACCACCCTATTTATCCTCTTCGCTAGAACATTGGTACCTGATCGGTTCAGTTGGAGACCGTCCCAACGGTACAGATCCCCCCTGTTCCAAAACTGATGCCAATTCCCCATGAAGTGGAATCCCTCTTTCCCACAC
The DNA here is from genome assembly GCF_004010195.1 of Chiloscyllium plagiosum. Lineage (NCBI taxonomy): Eukaryota > Metazoa > Chordata > Chondrichthyes > Orectolobiformes > Hemiscylliidae > Chiloscyllium > Chiloscyllium plagiosum. The sequence continues at coordinate 99,119,944 of NC_057712.1, read as the reverse complement.
CAATCCCTTAGCCACGTGTTTACTTGCCTAATTTTCTTGTCCTTATGCCAATTGGCACGTGGCTCGGGCAGTAATCCGGAGATTATGACCCTTGAGGACCTGTACTTCAATTTCCTTCCTAGTGCTCGATCATCCCCAAGCAGGTCCTCCACCCCAGCTTTGACTATGTTGTTAGTCCCCACGTGGACCACAACAACTGGATCCTCCCCCTCCCGCTCCAATATCCTTTCAAGACGGTCGGGGATGTCTCGCACCCTGGCACCGGGCAGGCAACACACCATGCGAGACTCCCGATCCGGCTTGGAAAGGATACTATCTGTCCCCCTAATTATAGAATCCCCTATAACAACTACTTGTCTATTAGCTCCCCCCTCTTGAATGGCCTTCTGGACCATGGTGCCTTGGTCAGTTGGCTCATCCTGTCCAGAGCCCTTTTCCTCATCCGAACAGGGAGCAAGAATCTCGTACCTGTTGGACAAGGTCAAGGGCTGAGGCTCCTCCACTCCTGAACTCCGGTTCCCCCTACCTGCCTCACTTACAGTCACACTCTTTTCTAAATTAATAGTGTCCCATTTGTCAGCACTTGGCCCATATCCCTCTCAACCCTTCCTATTCATGTACCCATCCAGATGTCTTTTAAATGTTGTAATTGTACCAGCCTCCACCACTTCCTCGGACAGCTCATTCCACACATGCACCAAGTTGCCCTTAGGTCCCTTTTAAATGTTTCCCCTGTCACCCTAAACATATGCCCTCTAGTTCTGGATTCCCCCAGCCTAGGGGTGAATGATAAATGGACGTACAATACTAATAACCTTCCATTATTGACAATGATACATGAAAAATATAATTTGATTATTATTGGAAGAAGACAAATTAATTAGATGAGGCTTAATTTAAAACATAACAGAATGTTGAAAGACATGTTAAAATTTCTGTCAGAATGAATAAAATCAAAGTCAGAAGAAATGATGAGATGACCTAAGGAATGGGAGAATATCCAGAGAACTGAAACTGAACGCAGACAAGAAAGATTGGTTTAGAGAATGGACAGTAAACCAAAATATGTCTTAGGAAGATAATGAGCCAATCATTCTGGGCTTTGTCTTGTCTTGTACTTCAATTTCAAATTTCAAGTGGTTCAAACTTTGATAGCAATTTATTCTTGAATTAATGGTGCACAGCAGAAATTAACATATCTGGTCCAGGCAGTCATTCACAATCCCCAACAGATAAGATACAATCTGAAAGATGACTGGACAGGAAAATACTCATTGTATGGTTCAGCTTCTTTAACAAGATGTTTTACTCCAGACAGCATCCAGATCCAAAATATCTTCATTTTATTATGTGTTCTGCTCCGATACTTGATTATTAAAATCCTTATTTATCACCAACTGGAGTATCTTAACACAAGATACCAGCTCAAAACGTGTTCCCCTGAAGTGTGTTTCAACGTTGACCTCACTTTTTACTTCTCAGTTGTAAAATTACCCAGGCTTTTGTATTGCCCACGTCTGAATTTAATCACCATTGTTACAATTATCATTCTTTTACAAATACCATAATTGCTAATGGTTGCCCACCATTCTCAGTTATCAATTGCAGACATTTCCCTGAAGATCCCATCCAGTCTCAATAGGAAAATGGGTGCAAAACATGCAGGCTTACATTTTCGACTTATTCAGATCAATGCACTGTTAAAACACTTAAGATCAGTGCTAGTAAAATTTACTCAGATAACCAAAGACAAATTCCTATCTTTATAACATGTCAATGAAGTTATTCTAAATTAATTAATCCCATGATCTCAACAAACATTTTTAAGGAAAATACAACAGATTTCATACTGGTTAATACAAGGAAACATCTGTTCTCCAGCTCTGCTGCCTTCTCATACACCTATTAATGGTTCAATTCAATTTCAGACATCCTTTTACAATCCACATGACAATCGTAAGCCACAATTCATTCTTACACATATTACTGATTAAAAACTTAATAAAAGATTAAAGAAAAGTAAGTTCATTTAGTTTTCTTAGAGCAAACACTTATGGACAGGGAGTTTTCAACACCAAAAATGTAAAGCAAAGACTATATAGGTGCTGTTCGACCTAATGTTTACAACTTGCTGCTTTTTCAGGTTTTGTTTTGATTGGGCGGAACAAATTTATATGGCAGCGAGTATTCCTCCTCAAGCTTGCTGCTTCCAGCAGCTCCCACCATTGTAACTATCTTTGCCAAGATGTGGAGGTGTCGGTGTTGGACTAGAGTGGACAAAGTTTCAAATATCAGCCAGGACCAGGTTATAGTCCAACAGGTTTATTTGTCAGGTGGTTGTGGAGCAGCTACCTGATGAAGGAGCCATGCTCCTGTTGGACTATAACCTGGTGTTGTGCGATTTTTAACTTCATCTTTGTCAAGTAACAGGCAGCTGCATGCACTCCTAAGGACATTTAATAAATTTGAGGAAGAAGCATTAGCTGTTGGTCAATAGTTGATTCAGACAAACCTGATAAATCACAGGGTGAGTGTAAAAGTAAAATGTTGCAGTTAAAATTTTACTTTGTTTAATTTATAAAAGTTCTGAGGGACTAAGCCACCTATAAATTTCTGTGGCTAGGTATGGAATCCTTAAATAATGGGGATTCTACCATGCTGCATGCAGAATGAGACCTGGCCCAGCATTCTGGATTAATGTTACTGCAGAGGTTATAGGTCAGACAGAATTTCTCTGCCACCTCTACAATACCAGCTAACAAGTCAGGTCAGGGTGTCTTATAACCCAGTGAAGTTAGCAGAATTCCTGTCTGTGCTGCAGGGCCTGGGGACCTTGATCCTTTGGGCTAGTTTATGAAAGGAACATGCTGTCTGTGTAGAATCGTCCACGCAAGTCATTTGCATTGTCTTTTAAAGAATGTGAATGTGTACACTAGCTGAATCAGTACAGTCATGGGTGAAAGAACAGGAAAGATTTACTTTCTTGATTGGAATATCTAAAAGCATTTTACAGAGAAGGAAGCACTTTTGAAGTGCAGTCTCTGCTATAATGTAGGGAAATGTGGCAGTCAATTTGCATTTTGTAAAGAAAGAATGATAATGATCAAATAATGTGCTGTAGTGATGTTGGTTGATGGATAAATATTGGCAAGGAATGCCAGCAATCTGGTGGAATTGGCAGCCCTGTGTAGCAATTGTTGCTAATTAGTGCAAAAAACAGATGAAAGCATTGACCCTTTTGCATAAAGCACCAATCTGTTCTTTTGTCATGTTTACAGATAGAAGATTGATTCATACAGCAAATAGCCACTGTGATGGCCTGTAAGCTTCTGGATTCAAAAAATAAGAACTATACTGATCTATTTTTTTAAATTGAGCAGGCACCGGTTTTATATGCAAGATTATCTGTAGGTTCTTCTGCAGCAGATGGTACTATCCAACAGCTTTCGGAAGTTGTACTTTACAGATATTGTCAAATCAGCCCCACTTGTAGACATAATGAAGTAAAATTTAATATCAGTACAACACAGAAATTGGCACTGAATAAACCTGTTGACATACAAACATGCAAATTAGGAATAAAAGTAGGTCACTTGGCGCTTTGAGCCTGCTCAAATATGACCAAGTAGATCAGATAATTCCACATCCCAGCTTATCTCTCTCAATCATTTACCCCTCTGCTGATCAAGAATCTGTCTGCTGCTGTCTTAAAAAATATTCAACCTACTTCTGCCTGTTGATAGAAAGTGTTCCAAAATTCAGCTCACTGAGAGTAAAAAAACTACCGTGCAGCATTGCCATTCTCCTTTCCATTGACATTAGTGGTTTACCACATCCACCAAGCTTTCCATTTGTGCTGCTAGGGAATCAGCAGGCCTCGAGTATACGCATTCATAATATTGCCCCTTGCATTTTTAATTGCAGTCATGGAAGGAAATATAGAATCAAATTCCAATATTATTTCATACAAGCTCAGGCCAGGCATCTAGGATACTATTAAAAAATGTTCATTTACACTGCAGGATGGTAAGGAAACTGAGCAGCATGCTTCAAACTATACAGGTGCCAACATCATGGAAAAACATCAACACATGACCACAGAGACATCACACTTTCTGAGGCTCATCTACCCATTCATTAAAATCCCATTCCAACAAGAAAGCCTTTCATTTATGTGATATTTCCATTGACCACTGGATGCCAGAAACAATCCCATAAACTAGTAACAATCTGGATAATCTATTTGTGGGATGTTGATTAAAGGATTTACTATTTGTCAGGATGCTCAGGATGATACCCTTGGTGACATTTGTACCTAGATCCTTATGACCTACAGACACCAGTAGTAGCCATTTGTCAGATCTTCCCAATTAGAGTGTGACCCGCTATCCCATTCGTGAGTCCAGTATTGAAAAAAGACATCAGTAGTGATATAAAATACACCTATTCTCCTGATCAGCAAATGCTCTATGTTTTTAATCAACAGTAGTGGTAATTTACTATCCGTCATTATTTTCTATTCAGAGATGCTATTACACACCTCTGGAGCAGATGGAACATGAACCAACATCTCCTGGCTCAGAGGCAAAGATACTACCACTGCACCACAAGAGCCCTGAGCAATGCTCTATCAGGGCTCTTGCAGGACCAACTGGTTACAGATCTCATGTAGCTGTAGTCTATTAGCTCATTTCTACATTAGGACACTGATACTCTTGATGTCTTTACAGAGTTGGGCACCAAAGTGGGTGCAGGGCTTTATCTCCCCTTCCAACTCCATTTTGACTTTGTCTCTTCCTGCTGTCCCTACCACTTCCTCACCTAGGATGGCTTTCAATACCCTTAATGGGCTTTGCATGTAAATTATTCAATTGGAAACGGGGTAATTTTCTGGTGGTAGTTAATAGATGAAGATTTTACCAAGATGATTTGCTGATGGAGAGAAATAAAACAATGTCCAGTAAGAGCACTTCAGGATCTTAAAAAAAATTTGAACAGAGATCCCTACCCTATTACTTGTTCCATTTGTTTTTATGATAATCTTGACATGTATGTTGTGGAATTAGGGCTGTATTTTAATGTTTGTATATTTTTTCTGAGTGAGTTTACAATAAAGCCAGCTCTTTGATATTTATCTCCTCAGAAAAAATGAAGGCAGTGATTGCACTTCTTTTTGTAAAAAAATGTACTTCTGCATATTATGGCTGTCAAATGTTTTGGTCATCTTGACATCATAGAGTCATAGAGATGTGCAGCATGGAAACAGACCCTTCGGTCCAACCTGTCCATGCCAACCAGATATCCCAACCCAAACTCGTCCCACCTACCGGCACCCAGCCCATATCCCTCCAAACCCTTCCTATTCATCATGCAACACAATATATAAGGCAAGTCTATTTTTCTCTCTTTCATTCCTTTCAAACATAAACGTAAGAATCTGTTAGAGAGGCGATAGTGGTTAGTGTCGACATCAAGAGACCATTTGATCAAGTGTGGAACCTCAGAGTTCCACTGATTTAAATAAAAAGCCAAAGAACTGTGGATGATGGAAGATCAGAAACAAAAACAGAAATTGCTGGAGAAAATTAAGAAGGTCTGACAGCATCTGTGGAGAGAAAACAGAGTTAATGTTTTAGGTGTAGGGTTCTAGTGAGGGGTCACTGGACTCAAAACATCAACTCTGCTTTCTCTCCACAGATGCTGCCAGAACTGCTGAGTTTGTCCAGCAATTTCTGTTTTTGTGCCCACTGAAATCAATGTGGTTGGGTGGGGAGGGGAGGAAGCTCTCCATGCGTTCAAGTCATATCCGGCTGATAGAAAGATGGTCATGATCATTGGAGATTAATTATCTGAGCTTGCAGTAATTACAAGGGCAACATCCTATGCCTACTATTTTCAGCTGCTGCATCAATAATGCAGCATAATGGTCAGAAGTGGAGCTGTTTGCTGATGATTGCTCAGTCTCATTTCTATTGGCTAGACCTGAGACAGGTAACAAGTCCCTCATTACCACGCAGATCTCCATGGAACAGAAACCGGAATGGTCACCCAAATGCTGTGACTACTGAAGTTTGTGAAGGGTTGGGTGTTTTACAGAGAATGGATTACAACCCGATTCCCTGGATCCTGCCCACGACATGCACATCACATGTCAGGATTGTGCTGGGATGCTTCTCGTGGGTAGATGGTACAGTGTGACACTGAAGATTCTCTCACCATCCAGGAGAATGCAATCTACTTGATGGGCAAGCCATATTTTCCAACTTGCCAATCCCTTCAGAACCTGAATATTATCATTTGTTTTGGATGTTGTACTACAAGCCCATACATGATAGAAGCTGGCTGACCAGTCCTCAAACTAACTTAGACAGGATACAGGTAGGAAAGAATTGGGGAATCCTATCATCCAGCAGGGTATAATGAACAGAATGTCACGGGTCACAGGCCTTTAACTTTGCAAGCCACATCTCCTGCAATGGCACCTCTGCTGTCTCCTTATTGCTCAGGGCTGGACTCAGGTGTGCTCATCTCTCACAGAATCTCTCACCAGTCAAATCTATGCTCACTTGCATCACCAGCCTCATTAAGTTGGCAAATCAATTCAGATCCTGAATAAAAGTCTAGTGCAAACAGTTCCCTTAAATGGAATGAATAAAGCTTTATTCTAAGATTGAATAGGTACTACCATTCATTTACATGAATTTTTTTTTAAAAAGAGTTATCTTGGATCAATTCAATGTTATTTGTTGGCTTTTACTGCATTCTTACCTAGTACTGTAAAATAGATATGCAAAATAAAATTCCTAACAGACTGTAAATGGGCTCACTCAGAGAGAGACAACTGGTGGTGGTTTAACCCAAAGGTTGCCATAGGCAAAAGTGAGGACTGCAGATACTGGAAACCAGAGACTTTTGCCCGAAACGTCAATTTTCCTGCTCCTCGGATGCTGCCCGACCTGCTGTGCTTTTCCAGCACCACTCTAATGTAGACCCAAAGATTGCCATGCCTCATATAGGGGAAACATTGGGAAAGAGAATCCTTTATGGTAATCTCAGCTGGTGCAGGAATTGAACTCATGCTGTTGGCTCTACTCTAGATCACAAACTACCTGTCTATCTAACTGGAGCCCTTCCTTACATGTACAGATAATATCCTCCATACTATTTATGGTGTGACAACTGAGGTTGGATAGGTTTATTGTTTCATTTGAGTCCCTCCCCTCCAAATGCTCGAAAAAAAGGATAAATGAAACCAGGTTAGTGATATGGCCAATAATTTAGATCTCAGAATGTGGCAAGTTCAGGGCTAAGAGTAAATCAGTCAGACTTCTTTAGTCAAATAACTATTACCAAAACAAATCTATTCAAACAAAGATGGAAATTTTATCGACAAATCTGCCTTTAAAAACACCTGATGCATGTCTAGAGAGCAAAAAAAGTGAACATTTTGCAGAATGTTAACTTTAAAATACTTTGTCAATATAATAATTAAACTGATGAGTAAAGGATATATTGTCTCAAATGGTGCACTGATTTCAAAATTATTCTGCACACACACACAAGGGGCTGGCTCTAGGGTGACTTCCCAGAACAGTTGCAGTTGGCTGAATTGCCTTTAGATTCTGATGTAGATAAACATAAAATCAACTGTTCTTCTCTCTCTATTCGGACTCTATCTCCACCTATCATTTACTCCTTACTCCCTACCCCCATCCTATTTCCTGCACAAAAACCAACATTTTCCTAGCAACCATCAGTTCTAAGGAAGTCTCACTGAACACAAAACATTAACTCTGATTTCTCTGCAAGTATGGTAAGTTTCCTTCCCTGAAAGGAAACCAGGTGAGGTTTTCCCAACAATCAACAATGGATTCATGGTCATAATTAGGCTCTTAATTCGAGTCTTTTTTTATTGAATTCAAATTCCACCATCTGTCATGGCTGGATTCAAACACAGGTCCCCAGAACATGATCTTCCCTCCATCAAAAAGATTAGAAGCATGGGAATGTTTGCTGATGATTGGACAATGTTTAGCACTATTCATAACTCTCAGATACTGATGCACACCTGTCCATATGCAGCATGATCTGGGCAACATCCAGACTGGTGGTGATAAGCAACAAGTAACATTTGCATCACACAAGTGCACAGAAATGCTAATTTCCAACAAGTAATGAAAAGAACGATTTCCCCATGATGTTTGATGGCACTACCATTGCTGAGAGCCCAACTATCAATCTCCTGGGATTTACAATTGACCAGAAACTTTACTGGACCATCCATTAAATTCTGTGGCTACAAGAGTAGAACAGAGAAAAGAAGTTTTGTGCTGAGTAACTAATCTCCTGTCTCCCAGTGACTGTACATGATCCATAAGATAGAATCAGGACAGCAACTGGATCAGTGCAGCTCCAAGAATTCTCAAAAATCTCAACACAATCAAAGGCAAAGTATTATGTTTAATTGGCCGCCCTTTCACCTCACCCACAAATGTTCACTCCCTTCACCACAGTATGTACCATCTAAAAGATGCACTGCAGCACTTTCAGAATCTGTGATGTTTACCATTGGGAAGGACAAGAGTTGCAGATGAATGGGATCACCACCATCTGCAAGTTCTCCTCCTCAATGCCACACATTATCCTTACTTGGAAACATTTCACTGTACCTTTACTGTTGCTGTGTCAGTGTACCAGACCTCCCTTCCTAATAGCACAGTTGGTTTAGCTACATGCCATGAAATGCATTCTTTCAAGAAGGCAGCTCAGACTGTCTTCTCCAGGGTCATTGAGGATGGACCATCAATATGGGTCTAGCTAGCTTGGATTTAGTGAGCCAAAGGGCCATTATCTGTGCTGTCGACCTCAAAGACTCTGTGAGAATGCCAATTTTTGAGTTTCTGACTGATCTTAGATGGGAAGGGATATTGCTATCCAACATCTAGGGAAAAAAAAATTGAAGTAAGATTCTACTCCACACCACGAGCCAATGGTTTGTGCTGGAAGTTGTCACTACATGGTTAGTGGGTGATAGGAGCATCAGCATTGGCTCTGATGCTTTAGGGAGAAAGAGTTGCTGTCATAAGCAAATGGACCATTGGAAAGATACTAACAGTATTTTTGAATGCAGAAAGCATTCACGCTGCATAATTTCTGGACAGTTAACATTTCCAACAAGAGATAATCTATCCATCTCCCCTTGATGTTCACTAATTTCTCCACTAACAACTTTCTGAAACTTGCTGTTGTCCAGAAACTGAATTGGACCCAATATATAACTACTGTGGCTATAGGACAAGTTGGAGGCTAAGAATTTTCTGGCATTTAATTCACCTCCTGACTCCCGGATGTTTGTCCATCCATCAATAATGTCAGAGGACTGATAATCTACCCTTCACTAGCCTTGATAGGTCCAGCACCAAGAACACACAAGGACCTAAATGCCATCCAGAACACAGCAGTCCACTTGAATGATACCCCATTAACCACTTTCAATATTCAGAATGTTTTTTTTAATTCATTCATGGCATGAGAGTGGAATTTATTGCCTGATCTCTAATTACCCAGAGGCATTTAGGAGCTATCCACATTACTGTGGGTCTGGAGTCATATGTAGGCCAGACCACATAAGGACAGCTGTTTCTTTCCTAAAGGGTGTTAGTGAACCAGATGGGTTTTTCCAACAATTGACAATGGATTCATGGTCATTATTAGACTTTTAACTCCTGATTTTTATTGGACTACAATTCCCCTATCTGCCATGTTGGATTTTTATCCAGGTCTCCAGAACATTATCTGGGTTAACAGTTCAGCGATAATACCATTAGCCCTTATGTTATTGCTAATTCCTTCGCTACTGATGCAAAATGGCAGCAGTGTGTACCATCTACTGGGTGCAATGCAGTAAACCACCAAAGCTCCTCTGACAAAACCTTCCCAACTTGCAATCTTGACCACCTAATCTGCACCATTATCTGCACATCCCCGTCCAAGCAACTTACCATCCGGAGTTGAAACTTTGTCACTGTACCTTCACTGCTGCTGCATCAATACTCTGGAACTCTCTACCCAACAGCATCGATAACAGTTTACCTACACATGATGGACTGCGTTCAATCAATATGATAGGTGCCCATTCTTCTCCAGGGCAATTGGCAATGGGCAATGAATGCTGGTCCAGCTAGTAATGCCCATATCCAATGAAAAATTGAAAAAAAAATGGCTATTCTGAAATCCCTGCATGGATTTTGAGGTGAATATCTTATACTGCTGGCATCCAGTTTTGCTCTTCCCAACAAGAAGTAACAGTCTCTTTGTATCCATTGTACCAAATCTTTTATAATTTGAGTGTGTATCTCTATTAAGTCAGCCCTTAGCCTTTTTTTCAAGAGAAAAGAGACCCAGCCTGTTAATCTTTTTTCTGATGTGTATACCCACATGTTTCTGGTATCCTCCTTATAAATCTTCCCACCTCCTCCCCTCCATCCTCATCCTCTCCAGTGTCTCTGCATCCTTCACAAAATACAGTGATCAGAAATGCAAGCAGAACTCCCCAAAAACAGTCTAATTAATGATCAATACAGGTTTAGCATAACTTCCCCTGTTTTTAATTTTATCCCATGAGAAATAAAGCCGTGAACTAGGTTTGCTTTATGAATTTGTTTAGCATTTTTGCGCAAATTTTAGCGATCAATGTATTTCTTGGTGTCTCTACCGCACCTGGACTTGTACATTTCTAATAACAAATCACCTCTGAAACCTTCTGACCAAAATACACCACCTCATTTTTCTCTATTACAAATGTATGAATTAGCAAGAGAAGTAGGCCATTCATCCCCTTGAGCCTGCTTTGCCATTCTACCTGCTCTACCCATTTATCTGCTGCCTCACAGCGCCAGAGACCCAGGTTCAATTCCCGACTCAGGCGACTGACTGTCTGGAGTTTGCACATTCTCCCCGTGTCTGCGTGGGTTTCCTCCGGGTGCTCCGGTTTCCTCCCACAGTCCAAAGATGTGCAGGTCAGGTGAATTGGCCATGCTAAATTGCCCGTAGTGTTAGATAAAGGGGTAAATGTAGGGGAATGGGTGGGTTACGCTTCGGCGGGTCGGTGTGGACTTGTTGGGCCGAACGGCCTGTTTCCACACTGTAAGTAATCTAATCTAATCTAATCTCTATTGCTGTACACTAACCAGTCCTACACCCATGTATATAAGCTGCCCCTCCGCAGTGAGCTCTTATTTTATGTAGTAATCACTCTGTGAAATCTTGTCAAATGTCTTCTAGAAAACTAAGTGTGCTATTTTCTCATGTATTCGTTGCATTTTAGTTCCTGAAAATTCTAAAATAAACTAGTCAAACATTTTCTTTTTCATAAAGCCATGCTGATTCTGCCTGAATTCATTGAGATTCTATACTTGCCCTCCTGTAAAATCCTGAATAATAAAATTCAGTATTTTCCTAATGACAGACGTCAAGCTGATTGGTTTGTAGTTTCCTGCTTTTTGACACCTTTATTTCTCAAAAAGAGGAGACACATACACTAATTTTCACTTTTTTGCAGCTGAAAGTTTTCCTAATCAAGGGAACTTTGGAAAATTAAAACACGTGCATCTACTATCTTAATAACCACCTATTTAAAGCCATCGGTAGTAGTGTATGTGGGACTGGGAACCAGAAAATCTTTAGTTCAAGTAAATAGCTCTGTACCCTTTCATTGGTGGTTTTAATTGTATTAAGTTTGCTGATTTTTTCACCTTTTGGCTTTATAATTATTTCTGGATGTTATTTGTACCTTCTGCACCCAGGAAAAACTCAAAATATCTATTTAGTTTCTGTTTAATTCATCTTCCATTTCCTTAATTTTCATCTTTAATTCCCCAAACTCATTCTCTAAAGGATCATTTCTCACTTACAACTTTCTTTTTTAACTACTTGTAGACACTCACTGTCTGTTTTTAATCTTTTAGTTAACTTTCTCTTGTATTTTATAGTTCCCTCACTCAAGTGTTGAACTTCATTTGCCAATTGTTTGCCCACTCTGGAGGTTTCATAATACCCTCCTACATTTGTAATTTTTAATAGAAGCAACTGACATTGCATGTGGAATGTAGTATGATTTGCAATAATATGGGAAAGAAACTTTACTGCATGCTTTAAATTACAACTGTGGGCCATGAGGTGCAAACTCCTCTTTTTAAATGTAAAATGAACATCAGTGAAGCTTATGTTTTTATCTTCTAACTGAAATCAAGTAATTTAAGGGTGTACAGCAGCTCATGGTGTGGGCTGTATTGTCATGGAGCTATCATGTTCTGTCAATATCAAAGAGAGAATTAATGTTTCTTGAGCACATATGCAGAATATCTGGAATCAGACTCTCAATTTATCATTTTTAAAAATCAATCCTCATCTGATGTTAAAATGATACAAAGCAAAAACGTTAACAATTTTTTGTTCGCTAATGTTTGGTAATGAAACCACCTTAAAAGAAATAGTCTACATTCCAAAGAGTGTCCAATAAAAATCTGGATCATAGTGAGTAATAGACCACAGCCCAATTAAATTTTCTGTTCATTGGGAAGTCAGGAAAGCAAAAAAAATGTAATTGTAACCTATAACTGTAAAAGCTGATGATGGTTTCCCAAAACCAATTGTCACTTCACTTCCTCTCCCTTTGCTGTCTTGCTCATAATCCCCAATCCACACATGCACAAATCAATTTTGTGTTTGATGTGTACCACCCATACTTTCATCAATGACCTTGAGATTAAAGACCTGACGTTGCATAAACTGTACACATGGGAATTGTGAGCTCTGCTTTAACTGATTGTGGCTGGGAATGGCAATTAGACTTGGTCTTAGCATCTGAGATCTGGAGATATTTGAACTAAGGAAACACTCCATCCAGTGATTCCTGTTAGAAATTGTATATACATAGTTAGTGTGTGAAATGAGGAACAGTCTGGGCTATGGTATTTGCATCAAGAACACATTTGCCGTGAAAAGTAGATTTGCTATTAGATAGGATAACGTTGCCTGATTGGATGAGATAGTTTTCATGCCACACAAGTGCCCGGTCATATTCATAATCTTTCCTTGATCTTTAAAAGATGATCATTACTGAATAGTCATGGTTTACCATTGTCCAGAAACTGAACTGGACCAATCATATAATTACTATAGCCATGTAAACAGATCAGAGAATTGGATTTCTGTGGCAAGTAACTCACCACCCAATTTCTCAAAAGTGTGTCCTATTAGGCACTCCACCTATCTGGATAAGTGAAGCTCTAACAAAACTCATGATGCTCAACAGCATTCACAACTAAGTATTCTGATTACCTCATGACCCATCTGCCATCTAAAACATTCAGCCCCTCCAATTTAAATGCACAGTGCCAGCAATCTATAGGATCCACTTCACACACAAAGGCTTCTTTGACAGCAACTTCCAAATTTAAGACATCTACCATCTACAAGGTCAAGGGTAGCAGATTTATAGGAACACCAACACCTATAAGTTCCCCACTTCAAAAAAGTCCACACGATCCGGACTTGGAAATATATCACCATTTCTTCATTGCGGCTGGGTAAAAGCCTTGTCCATTCCTGACTAACAGTGCTGCAGCTGCATCTTATCTCCCCATAGATTGCAACAGTTCAAAAAGGCATTCTTAGTGGCATTTAGGATGGACAATAAATATAGGCCTAACCAATGAAGGCCAACTCCTTTGAATGAATAAAAGCAAAAGGGTATTTTCTAACCGTATCCCACTCTGAATCAGCTCTTTGACAGTTAGCCCTCATAAATCATAATAATAGGGAAAAAAGAACATTATTAGAAGTCACTCTATGATTCTTTCCTTCAGAAAGTAGATGGAAAAATTATTACTTTCTTAGTATTAAATATTACAGAATGGCAACAACCTGTTTTTGAGAGATTTTAAAAGTCCTTATAATCACAATATTTCATTATTTAACAATTAAATTAGCAAATTTAAAGCTTTCTTTTCCCCCTTCATTCTATCCAGGGGCTTATCTGAAGTGTTGATCGCTGTGTATGAAGAATGACCTCTTGATAATCTAATAACCCCCCTTGCATTAGCTCACAGAGGCTGTGATGCTGTTGGGGCTGGTGTCACTGCTTTAGTAATCCAGTATACCAGACTAACATTTTAAAGACATGGGTTCAAATCCCACAACGACAGAATTTTGAACTTAATAAAAATCTGGAAATGAACAGCTAGTGTAATAGTGACCGTTCAAGCATTGTTGTTATTTGCAAATAACCATCTGGTTTGCTAATGTTTTTTAGAGAAGGAAATCTGCCTTCCTACATGGCCTGTCCTTGATGTGACTCCAGACCTACAGACATTCCTACGTGCCACGAATGTTATTTTTTTTAAATTGGAAGAAAGTTAATATTTGTCTCTGTCGCTTTGGGTTCAGCAAACAATTCTGGCCACTTTCTTCACAACCACAATGACTAAGAATAGTGTAAGATCATTCTTGGTTTTTGAAGGATGTTAACTTACACTTCATTTTCCTAACAAGACAGTTACTTTGAAACATGAGGGAGTGTGGTGCTGGAAAAGCACAGCAAGTCAGGCAGCATCCGAGGGGCAAGGGAATCAATGTTTCGGGCATGTCCTTCATCAGAAATCTGAAACGTCACCCAAAAAGTCGATTCTCCTGCTCCTCAGATGCTGCCTGACTTGCTGTGCTTTTCCAGCACCACACTCTCGACTCTGATCTCCACCATCTGCAATCCTCACTTTCTCCACTTTGAAACATTAGTCATACATTCGAATTCTGCAACTGAAAATCAACTGAAGTTCAATTTCTTTTCAAATGTCATTATTATTTGTTTTTTCAAACAGCAATGCAAACTATACAGCCATTACTAAAGCAACTATTCATTCGGTAATTCCAGTCCTTATCTGTGTACAAAATAACTTACTGTCAGGAAATCACTGGAACAACTAACTCTCCAATAAAATTATCTGAGCATTCTTGGGTAACATTATTAACAAGTCAAGCCATTTCAAATAGGAAAGAAAGCTGTATAATTTGCTGTATAGTTATAAGATGTACAATTTTTTTATTGTTCCTATTAATTGGGTACTGTGAGCCATCCAACTGAATGAATTATTTTAGTGATAATGAGGGAAAGGTTGTTTTATTTTCATAAGAAAGTTACACCAGCAACTTCAGATAAATATAACCCTGATAAAAGGGGTAACCAACTAATTGTCTGAAATTTCCTCACAATATCAAACATTGAAATGATGTTAATTTTTATACTTGTCATAAGTCAGAACAAAACCAATGTACCTTTACGTCCCATTTCTTGTTTTCAAATGCGGAAGTGAAGATTAGAGCTGGTGGGTTTTACATGGGAGAAATTAGCAAAAGAATCAGGCCTGAATAGTCTTTGTTTCCTCCTGGTAGCAAGTTTATGTTGATTTAAGAATAAATGGAAAAATTCTTGAGTCTTGTGATTCTCAGAGTTTAGGCAATTGCCAGGAGTCAATGAGCACATACTGCAAATCTAAGCTGCACATAATTATCACACCATTTGAATCAACGGTCAGAAATTCTTCTGCATTACATGCTTTTTCACTAGGAAACAGCTATGATTGAGCTAACTTCATTTAATCAGTACAATATTTTCCCTGGTTAATAATAAAAAGCGTTCTAATGATAAATAATTCTGCTTGCTGCACTTCACCACATTGATGATTCATCCAGTGTCTTAAACATTAAACTTCGGAATATTACAGTTTCCTATTTAATAAACCTAGATGATGGCTAACTACTTGTGTCTTTGTAATTCTTTTAAAAGCATGTTAGTAATGTTTCGATTTTATTTCTCATTGTTGAGAGCACCTGTGCCAATGTTAGTACATACTGTTTCAGCAACTCATTGAATCAAAACAGAGCTTTGGAAACAATTAACATAAAGTTAGCTTTAAACGCCAAACCTACTGTATTTGCTGCACCGTGTCTGAAATCACCCATACACTGTATCCCCAAAATTGTAGCATACCTGGCTATGTAAGATTGAAACATTGGTAATATTCTGTGGTCCTAATAATCTGTTATCTGATTCTGATTGACTCAACAATCAGCCACATTGATGGGATCTGGAAGGGTAGACCTTTATTGGTTTCAAAAATGCAGGTCCACGCCTGAATAAATAAGGACATAGAACATAAAACAGTATAGCATAGGAACAGGCCCTTCATCCCACCATGGATTGTTGTGTGCGGTTCTGGTCAATACACTACACAATAGGAAAGTTGTGGAAGCTATAGAGAAAGTGCATAAAAGGTTTACCAGGACGTTTCCTGAATTGGAGTGAATTAACTATAAGGAGATGTTGGACAAACTTGAATTGTTTTCATGCGAGCTTTGGAGGCTGAAGGGTGATCTGTATATAAAATTATGACAGGCATGGATAGAGTGGATAGTTGAAGTCTTTTTCCTAGGGTAGAAATGTCAAATATTGGAGGACGTAGGTTTAAGGTGAAAGGGGAAATGTTTAATGGAGATGTGTGAGGTAAGTTTTTTACACAGAAGATGGTAGGTGCCTGGAGCACAATGCCCAGGGAGGTGGTCAAAACAGGTAGCAACATTTAAGAGGCATTTAGACAGATAAATGACCAGGCAAGAAATAGAGGTAAATGGACCATGTGCAGGCAGATGGCATTATTTAGGATGGCATCATGGTTGGCACAGACATGGTGGGGTGAAGGGCCTGTTCCTGTGCTATACTGTTCTATGTTCTATGTCTTTATTTATTCAGGCATTGACTTGAAGTTTTGCTTGGCACCCTTCTGCATCCAAGATATAAAATGCCTTGGGATTCTCCTTAATTCTATTTGCCAAGGATATTTCTTTGGCCCCTTATAGTCCTTTTAACTTCTTGTTTTAGTTCTTTCCTGCTTCCAATATACTCCTGAAGGACCATGTTTGATTTCCGTTTCCTAAACATACGTTTATTTTTTTCTTTTTGACTAAACTTTCAACATCTGTGGTCGACCAAGGTTCCCAAATCTTGCCATCCTTATCTTTCACCCTCGTGGAACATGCTGATCCTGAATTGTGATCAATAGCCTTTGAAATATTCCCATGTGTCAGGTGTGGATTTACCTGCAAACAGCCTAAGCTGTCATTCAGAAGTTCAACCTCGATTTGTATGTAGTTTTTCCTGATTAATACCATCACCACCACCAAACACGTAACCATCTAGGAATCCCTAAAGCCTTGACTTTTGCCAACTTACACACAAGTTCTCTGTGTGGAAAGCTCTGGCAAGAATGACTGTGTATAAGATATCAGGCAACTTCCCTCTTAGGAATTGCTTATTAGTTTGACTTGGAGATGAAGTTTTTCAGAGACACAATTTCCTATTTGCCTTATACCCCAAATTTGTAGGGGTAGAATTTCCATTGGGGTTCCTCAATTCCCCATTGTAACTTGCGCAGCTGAGTGAAACCCGGGAGATGTGGAGCTGGCCAGTCTCACCATTTTTCAGAGTTTAAACCCATTTCCTAGCAAGTTAAGGGCAAAAGTTCAGAACACCTCGATGGTAATTACTGACACTAATTTTACATTTTCAGACAAAGCAAATTTGTGTAAAACATGCTTTAATTCAAAACTTCCACTGTATTTGTTTAGACAGAACTATTAAATGATTAAATGGACTGTATATTTTGTTTGCACTTTATAGAATCCAAGTATAACATTTCTTGGCAAATGATGTGACAGGATTTGACTCTATCACATATCTTGTAAAATTCTGACATGACTGCATGTGTCTATGGTGTAGGTCCAAAAGCTGACAAATGCCTGAATTCTCACACACTTACTAATAAGTCAAAGAGTGGTAGGATATTCAAAAGTTCACTTAAAGAGGGTTGATGTACATTCTGGAGGAGTTCCATTGTCCAACTGTGCCAGAAACAAAGAGATTAACTATATGTCGACAGACTGAGACTCTAAAGAAATGGAATGTGCTTTAAAGTTGGATTAGCAAAGAAAGCAATATTTGTATTACTGACAGGCGAGGGAATTTCTCTGTTTCAGCACAGCAATGATGGCTGCGAATGTATTTTCCACATTGAGGCATGATGCCAAAAGCCTACATTTCACCCCAAAACCTATGCAATTTCCTGATTTCTTGCCAGGTCAGAGTTGAAGAGTTTACATTAGTTGATGCAAAATGGCTTTTTGTCTTCATTTTAGATGGCTTTGAATAGTGGAGGGGTTTTGTGGCTCAGTGTTTAACACTCCTGCCTCTGAACCTGAAAATCTCCATTCAAGTCCTGCTCCAGGATTTGTTGGTGACAGAAGGGTGGTTGATGGTATGGCCTAACATATTGATAATCATTCCACAATACCCATGGGAACTGGTAAAAGCAGGAGAGATTTCTGGTCAGCCATGCTTGATACGAAGCTGTGTCTCTCGAGCTGTAGCCACGTATATCCATCTTGACAGAGAGGCATGTCTACAGTCCCTCATGGACTGTGTATCAATGGAAGTACAACAGGTGACATTTAATGGAGATGTCAGAGATTTTGCCTGTTGGCTTTCCCTGGGATCAAGTGGACCCCAGGAGCAGATGAGGCTTCCTGTTCCAAACTTCATCAGAGCAAAGACAGATAAACGGCAAATTTCCCACACTCCCATCCTAGGACTGAGCTAGAAGTGTGGGCATTAAATTCCACCCTATTTGAGTTTTGCAGTTCAATACAATACAACTCTAGTTCATTGGATTTAACCAGGACAGGAATCAATAAAACCCTTTGTCGCAAATTTGACTCAATAGTACACATCCGCCTACACAATAAAAGCCCATTGCTTATAAAATGACAGCCATATCATTTCTAGCCACTTACAATGGCATGTCATGGTTATAAAAGTGCCATCATGGGCATGCAGTGAGTGTACCAGCAGCTTATAGAGTGGGCAGATTGTGCTTTGAAACAGTAACTCACATTGATTCCACACCCACTCTGCCAGTTAGACATCTCAGCTCCTGTTAATATGCTCCTTCACCAATCCCAGCTGAAAATGTGCACAGGGAAACCATCCAACTCTTACTAATTAAAATGGATCAGTGTAGGAATTCTGAATTTTGTTTGTGGCTGCAGAGTGATAATGAATTATAAGTAAATTAGGTCAGGTTTCCTGTCACCAGAAACTCTGGGACAGTATACTTGCAGTCACTCTTGGGCTGCAGCATGTCAGGGAACTGGAGCATGTTTACATGCATGCTCATCACTGTTGTCCTGTTTACTGCCCCAATTTTCTCATCTGAGATCCCTGCTACAGAATCCATGTCTGGTATTGCCATCTAGAGAGCTGCGCAGCCCATTAGTGCCCAGTGAGTATCCACATGCTGACCTGCCAATATATAACCTGGAAAGGTCCATGCAGTACCAATAACTGAATTGCTGGCTCTGATTACCAGGTCCAGTACCAGACCAAACCCCCTCAAAATATATCAAGGAGATAGTTTAGACAATAATTTTTATCCTAGTTAGAGGCAAGTATAAGAAACTGTGCTGATTGGATTGGTCAAGTTACAATATTTAAAGCAAAATTCACTTTATTCATACACTACAGTTAAAACACAAGAAAAATTTCATTCTATTGAAATACTTAACAAAATACTGTGTTATTTAACCACTACCCATACACTGTTCCAATATGGCAGCATCCCAAAAGCAGCCCCTTGACAAAGGCAAATTCAGCAAAATGGAATTGCTCACTTGCTATCTCCACCAGTCCAGGAGGAAGAACACCAACAGAATGAATCTATCAGCAGAGAGAGACCACAAGCTTTTTGCAGCAGCAGAGAAAGAGCTATATCCAGCAGCTTCAACTCCAAAGGTCCAACTTTAAGCATTGAAAGCAAAAACTAAAACCCTGGGTCTGTGTAAGCCCGATTCCAACCTCTCATGCTTCCTATGTCTAATTTAAAGTAAAATAAGACCATAAGACATAGGAATGGAAGTAAGGTCATTCAGCCCATCGAGTCCACTCCACCATTCAATCATGGCTGATGGGCATTTCAACTCCACTTACCCGCATTCTCCCCGTAGCCCTTAATTCCTTGTGACATCAAGAATTTATCAATCTCTGCCTTGAAGACATTTAGCGTCCCAGCCTCCACTGCACTCTGCGGCAATGAATTCCACAGGCCCACCACTCTCTGGCTGAAGAAATGTCTCCGCATTTCTGTTCTAAATTTACCCCCTCTAATTCTAAGGTTGTGTCCACGGGTCCTAGTCTCCTCGCCTAACGGAAACAATTTCCTAGCGTCCACCCTCTCCAAGCCATGTATTATCTTGTAAGTTTCTAATAGATCTCCCCTTAATCTTCTAAACTCCAATGAATACAATCCCAGGATCCTCAACCGTTCCTCATATGTTAGACCTACCATTCCAGGGATCATCCGTGTGAATCTCCGCTGGACACGCTCCAGTGCCAGTATGTCCTTCCTGAAGTGTGGGGACCAATACTGGACAAAGTACTCCAAATGGGTCCTAACCAGAGCTTTATAAAGTCTCAGTAGCACAACGGCGCTTTTATATTCCAACCCTCTTGAGATAAATGACAACATTGCATTCGCTTTCTTAATCACGGACTCAACCTGCATGTTTATCTTTAGAGAATCCTCGACTAGCACACCCAGATCCCTTTGTACTTTGGCTTTATGAATTTCTCACCATTTAGAAAGTAGTCCATGCTTGTATTCTTTTTTCCAACGTGCAAGACCTCGCATTTGCTCACATTGAATTCCATCAGCCATTTCCTGGACCACTCTCCCAAACTGTCTAGATCCTTCTGCAGCCTCCCCACTTCCTCAGTACTACCTGCCTGTCCACCTAACTTCGTATCATTGGCAAACTTCGCTAGAATACCCCCAGTCCCTTCATCCAGATCATTAATAAAGTTATTTACTTTGCTTTCCATAGTGCAGATACCTCATACCAGGTTGACTAGGATAGCACAAATCCCTCTTAAAGGCACACATCGTCACAAATGTCTGCTGTTGCTCATGTCCTTCACGCACTGACTGACTTTACAATAGTTCTTTGAACTGAAGACAAAAATTCTGTTTATGACCACAGTGTTCATTTCTCCTGAAAGAGCAAGGCTCACTTCACGTCTATCAATTTTCACCAAGGTCACTACATACATTAACTCAAAACCGCAGCCATCTCAAGCTGCCCAGAGAGGTTAACATTCAGCTGAATTACTGAAACAGATGGCTTCCCATCTCATCGAAGGGCACTGTTTTCAATCATGAAACCTCCCTCAAATGTGCACTGAAATGTCTGCCTACACATTGTGAAAGAAAGAATTGAGCTTATTTCATAGAATCTCTACAGTGTGGAAACAGGCCATTGGCCCAACAAGCCCACACCGACCCTCCGAAGAGTAACCCACCCAGACCCATTCCCCTACAATTCCCCTGACTAATGAATCAGGGGATGGTTTTCAACTTCTAATATTTATGCATCATCTGTATGACTTCATGGAGGTATCTTGAGAAGGTCTACTGCCAATTAAATGCTTTTAACATGTAGTTACTGTTGTAATATGGGAAAGGTAGCAACGAATTTGCACAATCAGATAATGACCAGATCATCTGATTCAATTATGTTAAATGAGGAATAAATATTAACACATACACAGAAGAACATTCCTCCCATGTTTCAAAAAGGAATCTATAACATCCACCCAAAAATACAGGCAGGATCTGTTTAAAGTCTCCTCAGAGAAATAACAACTCCAATAGTTTCATCGCTCTCTCTATATGCACTGAAATGTATACAAATGAGCTTCAGTGCTGATTTGAGTATTTAAACCGACTGTCCGGCGTTATCATCCAAACTGACACTTGCTAAAAGGCTTCCCCAATTCAATTGTGAATAAAAACACTACTTAGCCCCATAATTGTAGTGCCAAGTCACACAAAGCAGTGACTCTCTTATGTTACTTTTTTCTAAGTTCGGACAACATTTGGAAAATCCTCCAATTAAAAGCCCCTAAGTTGAAGGAAGAAAATACACTTATAGTTTCAACTCCTAGTTATAATGCAACGACCCTTGCTGGAACATGCATGTCTGGATTTCTGGTAAGGGCGAGATTGAGTGTATTCATGTTGACCTCTGCAGGCAATTAGTCTGGAGCTCATGTTCTTCAGACTGACACATGAAGCGTGATCACTGGAGAGCTGAGAGCTGCCAGAACTTGTGCAACAACATTACAAAAGGAAGTCAATGGCTTTAGCAAGACAAAATGAGAGAAAAAGGAAAGTTCATTGTGACCACTCAGTCTCACCTTTTCGAATGTGTTGTCTGAATATTATAAAGTAATGTAGCCACCCAGAAACTGTACAAATGAGATGAGCAGTGTGATTCCAACAAAGTGGCTGTACTTTGGGGTGAAATGCAGATCTGTGGGATTGATATCTCATCATTTTCTTGTTAGTTCTTTGGCATTGGGATGAATTGCTTCCATTTTGGTTTAATGCATTCTCAGATGTCTAATAAGGTTGTGTAGGCATGGCCGAGTGGCTAAGGCGATGGATTAGCAATCCTGCGGGGATTCCCCACGTAGGTTCGAATCCTGTCATCTGCGTTTGGGGCGGCACACTGGCTCAGTGGTCAGCTCTGCTACCTCACAGTGCCAGGGTCCCAGGTTCGATTCCAGCCTCGGGTGACTGTCTGAGTGGGTTTCCTCCTGCAGTCCAGATGAATTAGCTATGCTAAGTTGCCCATAGGGGTAGGTGCATTAGTCAGAGGGAAGTGGGTCTGTATGAGTTACTCCTCGGAGGGCTGGTTGGGCCGAAGTGCCTGTTTCTACACTGTAGGTAAGTAATCTAATAAGGATAACAGAGGACTTTGTGAAGACTCTGTGAGTGGTAAATTTCCAGTGTTTTTAGTTGCCTGATGTAGGCTTACACCTGCTCCTGTTTGTGCATTCTTATATATTCTCCAAGTCTCTTCAGCATCTCGGCACAAGGGTAGTATTGCTACCTCATAAACCATGACTTTAATCTCAGGTTTAAAATCTTGGGCCTCAAATATTCTTTTCCTAAGCCTCACCTCTGACCTAAATTGACAGGGATGGGTAGGTATTGCTTTGTGGGATCTGTTTGAAGGAGGACTTTTGTTTCAGTTTGTTAAGCAAAAGGCCCATTTTCACATATGCTTTGAAGAAGGAGTTGATAATGATTTGGACCTTATCTTCTGAGTGAGCACGCACAGAATCACAGAATTGTTATGGCAACGAAGGAGATCATTCGGCCCATCGCACTCTTCAAACAAGCATCACTATCCAGTACCAATCTCCTGCTTTCTCCCCATATCCTTGCACATTATTTCTATCCAAATAATTATTCACCACCCACCTGAATGCCTCTCCCACATTTCCAGACAGTGCTTTCCATATCCTAACTACTCACTGGGAAAAATGTTTTTTTCTCTCACATATTCTACTTTTGCACATCACTTTAAATCTATGTTCTCTTCTTCTTGTTTACAAGTGGGAACAGCTTCTCCTTATCGACTCTGTCCAGCACCCGCCCCCATGATTTTGAAAACCTCTATGAAATCTCCTCTCAGCCTTCTCCTCTCCCAAGAGAGCAATCCCGAATTCTTCAATCGATCCTCATAATTGAAGTTTCTAATTTTTGGAATCATTTTTCTAAGTCACTCCTGCACTCTCTCCAATGCACTCACTGCTTTTAATATAATGTGGTGCCTACAACTGTACACAAAACTCCAGTGGAGGTCTCAACAGTGTCTTAGACAGGTCCAACATCACCTCATTGTTTTCATAGTCTACGCCCCTATTTATAAAGCAGAGGACACTGTCTGTTTTATTAACTGCTGTCTTCACTGGTCCTACCATATTCACTGAACTGTGCACATGGAAATCCTTGTCGTCCTGCTGTTACATCCCTATAGAATAGACAACATTTTGCACTGTTTTTCAATGCTCTTCTTGACAAGGGAAGCCCTAAATGAGTTTTTTGCTTCGGTTTTCACCAAGGAAAGGGAACTTGTTGTAAATGAAAACTTAGAGGAGCTGGGATACAGTCTTGACCAGATCAAGACTGATGAAGTTGATTTGCTAGAAATTTTGGAAAACATTAAGATTGATAAGTCCCCAGGGCCAGACCAGATTTATCCTAGGCTGCTCTGGGAAGCGAGAAAGGAGGTTGCTAAGTCGCTGGTGAGGATATTTGCCTCCTCCTTCTCCACAGGAGTCGTACCAGAGGATTGGAAGAAGGCGAATGTTGTTCCTCTTTTCAAGAAGGGTAGCAGGGAAATCCCTGGCAATTACAGGTCAGTCAGTCTTATGTCTGTAGTTAGCAAAGTTTTGGAAAGAGTTCTGAGGGATAGAATTTATGACTATTTGGCAAAGCATAGTGTGATTAAAGGCAGTCAGCATGGCTTTGTGAGGGGCAGGTCATGCCTCACAAATCTCATTGAGCTCTTTGAGGAGGTGTCAAGACAGAGCTAGGCTGAGAAATGGCAGATGGAGTTCAACCTGGATAAATACGAAGTGATGCATTTTGGAAGATCAAACCCGAATGCTGAATATAGGATTAAAGACAGGATTCTTGGCAGTGTGGAGGAACAGAGGGATCTGGGTGTGCAAGTACGTAGATCCCTCAAAATTGCCATCCAGTTGGATAGGGTTGTTAAGAAAGCATATAGTGTTTTGGCTTTCATTAACGGGGGTGGGGGTCGAGTTTAAGAGCCGCGAGGTTTTGCTGCAGCTCTACAAGTCCCTGGTGAGACCACACTTGGAAGATTGTGTCCAGTTTTGGTTGCCCTACTATAGGAAAGATACAGAGGCTTTGGAGAGGGTGCAAAGAAGGTTTACCAGGATGCTGCCTGGACTGGAGGGCTTGCCTTATGAAGAAAGGTTGAATAAGCTCGGACTTTTCTCTCTGGAGAGAAGGAGGAAGAGAGGAAACCTGATCGAGGTGTACAAAATAATGAGAGTAATAGATAGAGTCAATAGCCAGAGACTTTTCCCTAGGGCAGGATTGACTGGTACGAGAAGTCATAGCTTGAAAATATTAGGAGGAATGTATAAAGGAGATGTCAGAGGTAGATTCTTTACGCAGAGAGTTGTGAATGCATGGAATGCGTTGCCAGCTCTGGTGGTGGAAGCAGAATCATTGGGGACATTTAAGCGATTGCTGGACATGCACATGGATAGCAGTGATTTGAGGAGTGCATAGGTTAAGTTACTATATTTTACATTAGGATTAAATCTCAGCACAACATCGTGGACCAAAGGGCCTGTTCTGTGCTGTACTTTTCTATGTTCTATGTTCTATGTGCACTACCTTACATTTTTCTGCATTGAACCTCAACTGTCATCTATCCACCTAATCCACCAACTTGACAATGTCATTATGGAGTTCTACACTCCTCACAGGTTACAATTCTTCCAAGTTTAGTGCCATCTTCAAACTTTGTCCCCTGCACACCAAGATCCAGATCATTAACATATATCTGGAAAAATAATGCCCCAATGTCACGTCCTGGGGAACTCCACTACAAACCTTCCTCCAACATAAAAGTATCTATTGACCATTGTTTTCTGTTTCCTATCACAGAGCCAATTTTGTAGCCACATTGCTACTACCCCTAATAAAGCAGGACTTATAACTTTTCCCACAAAGCTGTTGTGTTGCACTGAATTAAACACCTTTTGGACATCTATACATACCACATCAACAGCATGACCTTAATTAAGCCTTACCATTTCAAAAACTCCAACAATTTAGTTAAACACCTTTAGAAAGGTGACTCTTCCTAATCAACAAACCCTTTTCTAAGTGACTACTAATTCTATCCTGAATAATGGTTTCTAAAAGTTTCCCCTTTCACTGGAATTAAACTGACTGGTCAATAATTGCTGGGATTATCTTTCCAATCTTTCTTGAATAAAGCTGTAATATTTGCAATTCTTCTGTCTTCTAGCACCAGAGTACAAGGAAGACTGAAAATTATTGCCTATGCACTCATAACTTCCTTCCTTTACTCTCTTCAAAATCCTTTGATGCATCTCACCCAGTTCTGGTAGTTTGTTAAATTTAAATGCCAAGAGTTTATCCAGTTAAAAATCACACAACACCAGGTTATAGTCCAACAGGTTTAATTGGAAGCACATTAGCTTTCTGAGCGTCGCTCCTTCATCAGGTGGTAGTGGAGGGCTCAATCTTAACACACAGAATTTATAGCAAAAATTTACAGTGTGATGTAACTGAAATTATACATTGAAAAATTGATTGTCTGTTTTTCAATGTATAATTTCAGTTACATCACACTGTAAATTTTTGCTATAAATTCTGTGTGTTAGGATTGAGCCCTCCACTACCACCTGATGAAGGAGCGATGCTCAGAAAGCTAATGTGCTTCCAATTAAACCTGTTGGACTATAACCTGGTGTTGTGTGATTTTTAACTTTGTACACCCCAGTCCAACACCGGCATCTCCAAATCAAGAGCTTATGCAACACTTCTTTATTAATATTGAACCTTTCTGGTAATAGAGCTTGCACCTCTGTCACCATGAGAGAAAGTGAGGACTGCAGATGCTGGAGAGTCAAAGTCGAAAAGCATGGCACTGGAAAAGCACAACAGGTCAGGCAGCATCCGAGGAGCAGGAGAGTCGATGTTTCGAGCATAAGGTCTTCATCAAGCTTGTGCAGAAAACATCAACTCTCCTACTCCTCGACCTGCTGTGCTTTTCTAGCACCACACTTTTCACCTCTGTCACCATGGCTTGGGCAACCCTACAGAGTGGAAACAAACTATTTGGCCCAACAAGTCCACACTGACCCTTTGAAGAGTAGCCCACCCAGACCCATTCCCCTACATTTACCCCTGACCTAACACTATGGGCAATTTAGCCTGGCCAATTCACTTAACCTGCTCATCTTTGGACTGTGGGAGGAAACCCACACAGACATGGGGAGAATGTGCAAACTCCATGAGGCTAGAATCAAATCTGGGTCCCTGATGCTGTAAGGCAACCACTGAGCCACCATGCCACCCTGAACAGAGACCCTGCAAGTGTGAACCCACCTCTTGCAAACCCCAAAACCACACCTGATCAGTGTTGGGATTGAACCCACAACCTTAGTGTTATTAGCACCAAACTCTAACCATCTGAGCTAACTGACCAACACTGTCTTTTGTAAAGACAGATGCAATGTATTCAGCAACCATCTCTGCCATGGTTCCTACCTCCAAGCGTGAATTCCCTTTTGAGTCTCTGATTGGCCCTACTCCTCCTTTAAGCACCCTTTTACTATTTATGTGCCTTTAGAAAACTTTGGGATTTCCCTTTATATTAGCTTCTAGTCTTTAGTCATAATTCTTGCTTGCTTCTCTTATTTGTTATTTTCACCTCCCCTCTAAACCTTTAGTATTGCTCTTGGTTCTCAATTGTATTTTCTGCTTTATACCTGTCATAAGCACACCTTTTCTTTCTAATGTTAATTTCTACCTCTTTTGTCCTCCAGGGAACTCTGAATTTGTTTGTCCTAGCTTTCCCATTTAAGGGAATATACCTCAACTGCACCCGAACTATCTGTTCTTTCAAGGATATCTATTGTTCAGTTATTGACATTCCCACCCACCTCTTGTTCCAGTCAATCCGGCTCAGCTCTGCTCTGGCCCCACTGAAAGCAGCTCTCTGCCAATTCAGTTTTCTTACTTTGGATTGTTGCAAATCATTTTTCACCCCATCTTATGATACAATGATCAATGGCACTTAAATGATCCCCACAGACACTTGATCGACGTGGCCACCCTCATTTCTAAGGATCAGGTCACTTCCAGTCTCCCAGACTATACTCAGGTAATGAAGTCCCTCATTATAAACACTGGATAAGTAATCTGTAATTTCCCTGCAGATTTGTTCCTCTATATCCTATCTACTAGTTTGTGGGCTGTAGACTACATCAAACAATGTTATTGTATCCTTTTTTATTCCTTAGCTCTAGCCAAATTGACTCTATTTGAATCCTCTGAAATATCCACTTTCTCCAGCACTGCAATGTTTCCCTTAATCAGTACTGCTACCCTTCCTCCTTTCCATCCTTTTCTTTTTTCTGAACAACTTATACCCTGAATATTTAACACCCAGTCTTGCCCTTCTTGAGAGAAGTCTCTGCTATTGCTACATTATGTTACTACATGGCAATCTGCTTTTGTAACTCACCAATGTTATTTCATATACTCTGCAAATTTATATAGAGTTAGTTCTGTTTTAGAACTTTGTTTCTTTCTCCCATCATCTGACCCCCACTTATTAATTTGCTACTCTCTATGTTAGATTTTTGCTGATAGCATCCTCTACTATTCACTCTTGGTTCCCACACCCCTGCCAAGTTAGTTTAAAGTCTTCCCAACAGCATTAACCAAAAAGCCTGGCAAAGAGCTCAGTCCCAGCTCTGTTCAAGTGCAACCCGTCTGGCTTGTACAGATGTCATCTTCACCAGGGCTAAGTTAAAAAATCACTCAACACCAGGTTATAGTCCAACAGGTTTATTTGGAAGGACTAGCTTTCAGAGCGCTGCTCCTCCATCAGGTGGTTGTGGAGCAGAACTCCGAAAGCTTCCAAACAAACCTGTTGGACCATAACCCGGTGTTGTGTGATTTTTAACTTTGTCTAATCCAATTCACAACCGGCATCTCCAAATCATGATCACCAGAGCTAATCCCTGTGGCCCAGGAATTTGAAGTCCTCTCTCCTGTACAATCTTTCCAGTCACACATTCGTTGGCTTTATCCTCTGTTCTCACTTGCGTGTGGCACAAGGAGTAATCTGGAAATTGTAACATTTGTAGCGCCACTTGCTATCTTTTGACCTTGCACGCATAAGAATCATTTACACCACAAACCACAAACCCTATCCTCGTGAAAATTGAGGTCACCAACTCTCTTCTCCCTTTTCCTTCTACAAACTGCACCTCACCTTGAGGAACTTACATTCCTGACCCTGTCTGACCCCGGTCCATCATGTGTCAGATAAGGCCAGAGACTTCCCAGTGTATGGAGGAGTCTGAGCTTTTTATTAATTACTAGGACATGGTGGGATGGTGGCTCAGTGGTTAGCACTGCTGCATCAAACGGCCAGGGACTAGGGTTCAATTCCTGCCTCAGGCGACAGTCTGTGTGCAGTTTGCACATTCTCCCCATGTTTGCATGGCTCCCTTCTGGGTGCTCTAGTTTCCTCCCACAATCCAAAGATATGCAGGTCAGGAAATTGGCCATGCTAAATTGTCCATAGCATTAGGTGCATTAGTCAGGGGTAAATGTAGGGGAATGGGTCTGGGTGGGTTCATCTTCAGAGTGTTAGTGTGGACTTGTTGGGCTGAAGGGCCTGTTTCCATACTGTAGGGAATCTAATCTAATCTAATAATGTACTGTTACAACCAAAATAGGAGGAGTGGGGCATTCTCTCTCACCCTTCTACTCATGGAATTATAGAGCCATATAGAATGGAAACAGACTTTTCAGACACAACGCCAACCATGTTCACAAACCAAACTAGACCTACTTGTCTGCATTTGGTCTATATCTCTCCAAACCTTTCCTATTCATGTGCTTATCTAAATGTCTTTCAAATGTTGTAATTGTACTTGCATTCATCCCTTCCTCTGGCAGTTCATTCCATGTGCAAATCACTCTTTGTGTAAAAGAGCTTGCCCCCATGTCCTTTTTAAAATTGTCTTAACAAACCTTAAAAATATGCCCCCTAGTTTTGAACTCCCCCACTCTGGAGAAAAGATCATTGCTAGTCACCTTATCTAAGTCCCTCATGATTTTATCAACCTCCATAAGGTCATCTCTCAACCTCCTACACTCCAGTGAAAAAAATCCCAGACTATCCAGCCGATCTTTGTAACTTAGACATTTCTTTCCCAGCAACATCCTGGTAAATTTTCTCTGAATCCTCTCCAATTTAATAATATCCTTCCTATGGCAGGGTGACCAGAACAGACCTCACCAACATCCTGCACAGCCTCAACATGACGCCCCAACTCCTCTGCTCAAAGGTCCGAGGAATGAAGATAATCGTACTGAACACCATCTTAACCACTTTGTCTCCATGTGGTACAAATTTCAAAGAATTATATATCTGAACCCATTGGTTTCTCTGTTCTACAGCACTACCTAAGACCCTATCATTAATTGTAAAGATTTTGCCTGAGTTTGTCTTACCAAAGTGCAATACTTCACATTTATACAAATTGAACTCAATCTGGCACTTTTCAGCCTATTGACCCAATTGATCAAGATCTCTTTGTAATCTGAGACAACTTTCTTCACTGTCCACTATACCACCAATCTTGGTATCGCCCCTAAATATATGCACTATGTCTTCTAAATTCTCATCTAAATAATTTATTTAAATGACAAACAAAAGTGGACCCAACACTGGTCCCTGTGGAACTGCTGGTCACAGGTCTTCAATCCAAATAACTACTCTACATCACCACCTCTGTCTCCTATCATCAAGCCAATTTTGAATCCACTTGGCAAGATCACTCTGAATCACATGTGATCTAACATTCTGAATTATTCTACCATGCAGAACATTGTCAAAGACTGTACTGAAGTCCATGTAAACAACATCTACCACTCTGGCCTTGTCAAACATTTGGTACTTCCTCAAAAAGCTCAATCAAGTTTGCAAAACTCAATTTATCTTGCACAAAACCATGCTGACTATCTCTAGTCATTCCTTGCCTCCCCAAATTCATGCAAATCAGATGTCAGACTCACAGAGTTGTAGTTCTCAAGCTTCTTACAGCCTTTCTAAATGAAGGCATAACATTAGCTCTCCTCCAGTCCTCTGGTACCTCACCAGTAGGTATAAATAGTACAAACATCTCTGCCAGGGTCCCTGCAATTTCTTCTCAATTTTCCCAAAACATCCTGGGATACACTTCGGTTCCTGGAGATTGATCCACCTTTATACCACCAATCATTCCTCTTCAGTAATGTGAATTGCTTTTAAAACATTAGCATTTATTATTTCATGGCTCACAACATAAATTTTATGCAGTTTCTGATCTGGCCAGTTTTATGATTGTAGACCTAGAATAAAAAGATTCATCAGGTTTCTTTTATAAACCCAAAATTGTTATAAAGCAAAAATTTCTTAATGACGAGGCAAAAACAGTTACCTCACTCAGTTTGCAATATGAAAATATAAATGTTGTCTTGCTAAGTAACCCAAATCACGCAAACAAACACATACACAATCAGCAAAAGGGAAATAAATTCCTGTCTGCAAAGACTTTCAAAAACTAAACATAGTTTTGGCCATAAGTTTTCATTCTTGAAGATAAAAAGGGTAATGTTTGAGATGTTCAGATTGCTGTGGATCTCACTTTTAGCAGATGTCATTGAACACCTGCCATTGTCACTGGGAAACGTTTGCAGATGCAGTCATTCAGAAAGTATCATCAAATGCTTAGAGGCCTCTTGTTGGAAAATAACTGGACCTTGGGTTCAAGTGTCACACAAGACCCACAACAAGAGTATACCTCCAGAAACAGAAGAGCTGAGCCAGGAAGCTTCTTTCTTTCAGCAGTTTAATTCTGACAGTCCAAACGAGCTTTAAGCAGAACTAGCTCTCCCCCAGTCAAATGTTTTCCCTAAAGTAAGTTCAGACAAACAAGACTAGCAATTATTTGAAACCATGTGATTTCCATGAAATGACTTTTAAGTAAAAGTTTCAATATATCTTTGTATTAACACTTAAAAAGAAAATCCAGATAACTCCACAATCTTTAAAAGCCAAGTCCACAAAAACGATTAAATATGAAGCCTTCTTAACATGACAACAAATTTACAATAACTTTCAGCATTTAAGAAAATAGTTTCAAGCCGAACATTTCGACCGTCACTGTTCCATCTCAGTTCTCTTTATATAAAAAAAACTACTTTTGTGAATGTATTTACTTTCACTTGTGGTTACATTAGTAACAGAGCAAACTTTCTAAAGGCCATTAAAGGCTGAGTTACATCAGGTTGGATTTTAAAAATAGATTGAGTGCTAAATCAGGTTGACAGCAAAAGAAAAAAATGCCACATGTTTAAAAAACATCTCTCATGTCTACCTAACCTTTCAAAATGTTTTACATCCAAGGAAGTTTTTGCGAAGCATAGTGACTGTTGAAAACTAGGAAACAGAGCAGCCAACTTGCATATATTTGTAGATGGACCAAATAATTAACGATTCTTCAATAGATTATTGAAGGATAAATATTAGCCAATATTGCAGAAATAACTCCAGAATGAAGAAGCATTTTAGGATTTTTTATATTATCAGAGAAGATCTCTGGTTAACGTTTCCCCTGAGAGACCTCTGACACTTCCTAAGTAACACAATGGAGTTTCAGTAATGATGTTTTTATACTTTAGTCCTGAATGGGATTTGATACCAAAACTTGCTGAGTTCACCACTGAAGTATAACTGACAAACTACTTGGAAGTGTTAGAAAGCCAAATGGTGTTCAATAAGGATGGCTGGCTCTAAAATCGTATGGATTATAAATCTCAACAGCGTTTGTAAAATCAAGAGTGTGGTGCTGGAAAAGCACAGCAG
>NC_057712.1:99017871-99086875 GCF_004010195.1 Chiloscyllium plagiosum | reverse complement strand
TTTGTTGCAGACTTTGTGATAAGAATAATGATGTTTTTAAGAATGTGAACCTTATGGCTTGTTGGAGCCAAGGAGAGGAGGGACTTGTGCTATATATAATGGAGACTTTGTAAGCCTCAGCGCGCCTTTTCTTTAAGGGTGCCCGGCTCTGCAGACTTGACTTGTTAATAAAACTTTGTTTTCCTGAATTTGTCTAGAGCGATTATTGAGAAGCGATTTTCGTTTCTAACAGTTGGGCATTGCAAAATTTAGCATCAAGTCAAACAATAGGACAGTAGTAATGATATTGCGCTAGTAACCCAAAGGTCTGAACTAATGTTCTGGAGACAAGAAATTAAAGTGCACTAAATAAATTTGGAATTAAAAATGAATCTTAAGTAATAGTGACCATGAAAACAACTGACTGTCAACATAAACCCATTTTGTTTTATCTAGGCTGGCTTACATATGATCCAAATTCATAGCAAAATGGTTGACTCCAAACTACCTTCCAAAATGGACAAGCAAGTCACTCAGTTGGATCAAAGTAACAAAATGCTAAATAAGAATTAAACCAGAAGAACTGCCCAGCATCAACATAGGCATCAGAACTGATAATGCCACATGCAACACTTTTGTACTTGCAAAAAGGTCCGAACCAACATCTGGGAAACAAAATTTGGAGAGCTGTCTCACAGAGTGATGTGATGAAAGTTTTGTTCTTTATGTACATTGAATTAATAAATATAATTAATTATTTTTGGATTTTTACATGTGACCTAGGGTCATATGAGGTTAATGATTAACTTGTAAGTATTTCTGTAGCCATGGTGACTTTTTTTTAAAACACAGTATTAGAGAGAGACTTCTTGAAGGGTAATGGGATTTTGTTTAAGACAAAAATAGAAATTTCTGGAAAATCTCAGCAGGTCTGTGGAGAAAAATCAGAGTTAATCTTTCAAGTGACTCTTCCTCAGAACAGGGGTTTTGTTTATGTTGGAAGAGTTACAAGAGAACAAGATAAATTACATAACGTATTACGTTTTTAGACAGAAGATCCCCAACTTTTGGGAGTTTGGGGGAAACAATCACAGCTTGGGAAAAAGCAGTTTTAGTTTCAGTTTGGGTCAGTCTGCAGAAATCCTGGCTGAAACCATATGTGCAAAACAAGTGTTCCTGAGAAAGGAGGCTCTTTTGGGAATGTGAAGGAAGAATTTACCTCAGTTTAAGAAGTTTAATTTAAAAGTTCCAGTCCAATCTGGCTAAAACCCTGAAGAGGCGATTTATAGAGTCATAGTCATAGAGCTGTACAGCATGAAAATAGACCCTTTTGGTTCAACTCATTCACACCGACCAAATATCTTAAACCGATCTAGTCCCATTTGCCAGCAGTTGGCCAATATCACTCTAAACCCCTCCTATTTATTGACCAGCCAGTTCCCTTTTAAATGCTGAAATTATACCAGCCTCCACCACTTTCTCTGGCAGCTTGTTCCATACATGCACCACCCTCCTGCAAAAAAGTTACCTCTTAGGTCCCTTTTAAATCTTTCCCCTCCCACCTTAAACCTATGCCCTCTAGTTTTGGACTCCCCTATCCAGGGAAAAAGACCTATTCACACCTGAGCCTTCCTTGCTCCAGGAAGAAAAGCCCCAGCCCATTCAGCCTCTCCCTATTGTTCAAACCTTCCAATTCGAAGCTGAAAAAGTCTAAACTCCCTTGCATGAACACTCCAGGAAAAGGCTATCAGATTTATTTTTTCCGTAACTCTCCTTGGGCACCCCTACCCTCTCACTCCTTGACTTGATTCAGCAGGACACACCTTTCCCAGTGGAGCCATTAAATACTGTGCAACAACTGGCCTTCTGATTGCAGCTATATCCTTATTGCATGCCAAGCTGCTGGCATAAAATTAAAGACCACCTCTCGCAAAATTTCTGAATTAGTTAACCTGTTGTTAAGTTATGGTTTTGAGCTTTCTCTTGGTCCACCATTCTGGGTCTGGAAGCCTGTTGTGAAATCCCACCTAATATTTCGTATTGATGACCTTTTAGCAGAACCGGAACTAAAAGTGAAGGATATTAGATAAAGGAGAGGCCGTGGACATGATGTATTTGAAATTCCAGAAGATTTTTGATAAAGTGCTGCTAAATACGATAAAATCCCATGGTGTTCGGGGCAAAGTCCTGGCATAGACTAGGATTGGCTGGCTGGCAGCTGTCAGAGATTGAGGATAGTTGGTCTTTTTCAGGATGACAATTGGTGACTAGTGGAATTCCACAGGGGTCAGCATTGGGACCACAGCTATTCATGTTATACATTAATGATCTGGGCAAAGGAACTGAAGGCATTGTTGCTAATTTTGCAGATGACACAAAGGCAGATAGAGGTAGTGTTGAGGAAGTGAGGAGACTGCAGAAGGATGTGGATGAGCTAGGAGACTGGGCAAAGAAGTAGCAGGTGGAATATAATGTAGGAAAGCATCAGGCTATGTACTTCGATGGGAAGAATAGAAGTGTAGACTATTTTCTAAATGGGGAAAGGTTTCTGAAATCTTAAGCACAAGGGGACTTCAGAGTCCTAGTTCAGGAATCTCTTAAAGTAAACAAACAGGTTCAGTTGGCAGTTCGGAAGGCAAACACAATGTTCACATTCATTTTTAGAGTGTTAGAATACAAGAGCAGAGACGTAAAATTGAGGCTGTACAAGACTCATGTCAAACCACATCTGGAACATTGTGAGCAGTTCTGAGCCCCATATCTAAGGAAGAATATTCTGACCTTGGAGAGGGTCCAGAGGAGGTTTACAAGAATGATCACAGTCACAGTCTGTTTATCATTACCCATATTAATATCTTTCTGTTTGTCCTTGTCTCTACTTTTTTGATTTACCACATCTTCTCAAATTTGATCTCTTACCCCAACTATTCAGCTTAAAATGCTTTCCACTTTCCGAGTTATGTAGTTGGCAAGACTATCGGCTTCAGCACGATTCAGTTAGAGACCATCTCATCGGTACAGATCCCACTTTGCTCCTGTGTAGCGATGCCAGTGCCCCACAAACTGAAACCTACCTTGCCTACATCCATTTCTGAGCCACAAGTTTATGTCTTTAATCTGATTACTCAATTCCAGTATGCATGTGATTCAGGCAATAATGAAGAGATTGTGATCTTTGAGATTTCGCATTTTAACTTGATGAATAGCTTTTCACACTGACTATGCAGAACCTCCTTATTTGTCCTGCCCACGTCATTGGTACCTACAACAACTGGATCTTCCTCTGACTCTGAGGTCCTCTCCAGTCATAAGCAAATGAATCAAACCCTGGCACTTGGCAGACAACATAACCATCTGGACTCACACTCTTTGTTGCAGAGAGAGTGTCAATCTTCCTCACTATACTGTCCTGTCTGCCACAGCATTCCTTTTCACTCCTCCCTCTCTGATTATCTTCCTATACCAGCATGTGATGATTTCTGAGCCGACCCCTTGCAGCCTTCACTCTCATCCAGACAAGCCAAAGAAACATAACCTGTTGGTCAATTGCAAAGGTTAAGGGCTTGTACTTTAGCTCTCTGGGTTCCCATAGCTGCTTCAATCACTGTCACACACCCCATTCCTGAACACTAACCAAGTCAGACCTAACCAAACTTAAGATGTGTGACTGCCTCCTGGTACAAATGATCCAAGTTACGTTCCCCCTCCCTGATGGGCCGCAGTGTTTGTAGTTCAGCCTTCTTGCAGACATGTTTGCTCTGGACCAAACTGATAGTCAGGAACTCCCATCTGCTGCAGCTGTGAAACATCCCTTGTTTTGCTAACTTTAATTTGTTATAAAGAATCACTAAATTATTGCATTTAAATTTATATTTAGTTACCTTTTTGTATATTTTATTAATTTTGCCACCACCTACTATACCATTTTGAAACTGAGTAATTAACTATCTTCTTATCCTGCAAGAGAGAAAGATTAAACTCTTAGAAGCTGAGAAAGTGTAGACAAAAGCAAAGGAATACCTCTTCTCCTTCTTTCCTAAACGTGCTCAATCACTTAATTGAAGCACTCTATTTTAACATGCAACCACATGCTAGATCACACTAATTTGGCTAGTTCATATGATCCTAACAGAATCAGCCCAGCTGACTCATTTAATAAGGATCCAGTTTCAGATAGTTCTTAATTAACCTGTTATTTCAAGGGGAAGAGCTCTTGAAAACTCCCTGCTTCAGGTTGGCAATGACAGACAGTAGGTTTCAATTCAATAGTATTCAATTTATATAAAATAAAACTGGAGACTTTCTTAGTCAACAACGACAAGCACTCATTCCAATTATTCACGTCAACGTATAGATCAGGGCGAGTAATGGAGATTGTGTCGAATGGTAGATAATTGGATGGGTGCTGGGTGGGTATGGGGCAGTGATCCTGGGTGGAGAATTGGGGTGTGGTGCTGTGTGGGGTGTGGTACAATCTGACGCAGCCTTGACCCTGTAGGTAACAGATCTGAGGTATTGATCCTGTGCCAACTTTTCTATTAACCCAACCCATCTCACTGTCAAATATCAATCTTTACAAACCTGAAATACAAGTGTAAAATGTACATTACTAGAGAATACATATGCTGTCCATTTAAGAGCTCAAAATGAGACACATACTAAACATAGGGGCTGAACATCTGTTCAAACCACAGCAGACAGACATGAATCATGAACATTTGCTTGATTTCTTCTGTGGACACCATTGGGTTTTCAAAACCAAGGTATGATTCAGCCATCAGAAACATCCATGATTCACTCAAAATTGTGCAGCAGGAAGAAAAACAGAAAAAGAGAAAAGGTAAAAAGATATATGTGCTCCAATGTCAATACATACTTTCAGTCATGAGCTTGAAAGCCCACATAGCTCAAATTCTGGTTTAAGCGCCTGTACAGACAGAACAATTGGGAAGTTGCTTAATTTAAATATAGCAATCACATCATGGGCACCAATCTGCTCCAGGTAAGGGCAAAAATGGGCAAGTGCAGCTGAGACTCAGGCGCATTACTGAGCCACCCCAGAAAGAAGATGTAAGTCTTCATTGTAGATTACCTTAAAGATGTCTGTAAATTCCTATTTCCCCACCTTGGAGTTCCAATCTGCAACAGGACTTAAAGATTGGCTTACCACAGCTGTTGATAGGCTGATATGTAACCTTTCACTCATGATTTCAGCCCGGAGTTGCCTAGCCTGACTGGGAAGCAAGATTTCCAAGTCCAGAAGCCCCTCCCATCCCTACACCCATTAATACTACCTTTTGGCTGGCAGAGGACTTGTCCCCTGGAAGCTAAGGGAGATTGGGCCCAGAATATGCTGAATTCTGGCCTCATTTGTTCCACCAGACTCAACTGGAATTATAAAAGGATTGTGCCAGAACAGCCAATGATTTTCAGTCCAATCTAATGAAATATTTTCCAAACCCACAACCTCTACCAGCTGGAAGAACAAGGATAGCAGATGCGTGGGAACACCACCAAGCCATACAGCATCCTCATCTGGATCTGGGTCACCATGCCTCACTGGGTCAAAATCCTGGAACTCCCATCCTGACAGCCCAGTGAGAATGCCTGTGCCACATGGACTGCGGAGGTTCAAGCAGATGGTTCACTAGCACTTTGAAGAAATTAGGGATGGACAATAAATAAATAGCCTTGCCAACGATTCCAGGAACCACACTCACATGCCTGACAGAGTAATGATGGGCATGAGAGGAAATAAAATCCATGTCTCTTGATGGCTTTCAGTTACATTGTTAAAAATTGTAAATCTCTCATCCTGCTGCACCCCACCTCCATCACTGGTATAAGGACTTCATAATGCAACCGCTTTCCTGAGTCAATGGAAAACTGGACACTCTTCATTTGTCACCTTTGGGGATTTTCAATTTCTATCATCAACCCTTTTTCCAATCCCTGACAGTATTTTAATCAGTGAAAATGTTGAAAAGATATTTTCAACTGTGCACACTAGTTTTTGTCTTGATCATTTTTGTTCAGATAGCCTGCAGCATTCCCTCAGAGTGCTTCATCAGTGGGGCAATGGTAACCTGATGTGGTGTTAGCATGCAGTATATCTTTAAGAGACATTCCCATGGTATCGTCTCTGTGTCACATCATGTGACCTGAGAGTATAAAGGACTCAGGTTCCATCTGAGCTGAGGCTACTTGAAGCATGGCAGGCTGGTCAAAGTAAGCTACATCTTGCAATTGAATTATTTAACATTAGCTCAGACTCATGTGCCTGTGGCTTTCGGACCATATCAGGAGCCATAATAAGTATCTATTGAATCTTTCAGTATCTCATTACTCATGTCCAACTTGCATGTTACAGGACGTAATTGTATAAGCATTACTGCATCATGCACAAATAACCCACAACCCACCTGCAATTTACTGACCCACATCAACACCAACTGTGGATCAATGTGACTATTCCGATATTACCAATATTTACCAAAGTGAATCACGTAACAGTTGGTGTTCCCTGCTGAAGCAGCTGAAGACGAAAGGAGGTATTTTACTGGTCAAAGCTAACCTGCCATGTCAAAGCCTGTAGCTCTAACTTTCAGAGCTCAATTCATATGAATCACCTTTATACATACCTTAGTTTGCCTGGCATGTTACAACCACCAGTGCTAATGTAGTGCAATAGCACAAGGTTTGCCAGAAATGTCAACAAACAGAAAGAAGTATTCATTTTGCTTTTGACACTTTATGAAGTGGCAATATCAAAAGATAAAGAAAGAGGAATCGTTCCATGTGCAATCAGAAATAAGCTACCGACTTTCACTCTTACTGCAACATCAAAACCTTCAGTAAAGATTGATAATTGGGGTTTAAATAAGAATACCATACCATATAAGGACCAGTATTTGCTCAATAAAATTGTATCGGATTTGCTCCAAAGCCCCTCTAGGCTGTAATGAGCCACAATCTTTTACTGGCTGCTGCAGTGGATCAAGTTAACAGTAGCATTGTTACTCTCCCTCAAGACATAGCATGTTGCTGTTACAAAGAGCCCTAGATGACTCATTAAAATGTCAAAGGTCACAGTCTGCACTTTCAAGTTTCTTCTGTGAATGCGAGCCACGATACGTCATCTGTTCTTTGGAACAGTGATTAGAAAATTAATGGAATCCAGCTGGGATTAGGCTAATCAAAAGTTGGATGTTTCACTGCAATGAGACCAATTTATAAAGACAAAAATTAAATGTAGCAGCTATCCTGGCATATTATTAGGTAAAATAGTCTCAAGCTTAATCGGTTGTGCACTGATGCAAAAGAATATTTCATTATGTTATATATCATATTCTTACACACCAACTAAACCTTCCTGGGCTTTGGAAAAAAAACCAAAAGAATGCTGGAAGCCTGCTTTTCACCATACACAGCATATCCTCAACACTTGGCTTTGTTTTTAATCGTGGATAATTCCAATCATACTCAGTCAATACAGCCCGAGCCTTAAGTCTGTATGTAACTCACTTTCCTCTTTGTAGCCCTGTCATTTTAGTAATAATTAAAGTTGCCACAGGCAATTCGCCTTTCACCTTGTGCTGTAACATGGCATCATGCTTCAAATACTGAGAATTGTTACATACAGACCTGGGGCAGGATGGTGGCTCAGTGGTTAGCACTGCTTCCTCATAGCACCAGGGTCCTGGGTTTGATCCCAGCCTCAGGTTACTGGTCCTATCTGCATGTACTCTTTGTTTCTGCTGGGTGCTCTGGTTTCCTCCCACAGTTGTGCAAACTAGGTGGATTGGCAAGGTTGAAACTTTATTGCTGGAACAGCACAGCAGGTCAGGAGATTCGACGTTTCGGGCACAGGCCCTTCTTCAGGAATCCTGTGCCCGAAACGTCGAATCTCCTGTTCCCTGGATGCTGCCTGATCTGCTGTGCTGTTCCAGCAATAAAGTTTCAACTTTGATCTCCAGCATCTGCAGACCTCACTTTCTCCCAGGTGGATTGGCAATGCTAACTTAGCTATTAGGCGCATTAGCTATAGGGGTCGGGGTGGGATGCTGTTCAGAGGATTGTTGCCGACTTGTTGGGCTGAATGGCCTGTTTCCACACTGTGAGGCTTCTATAAAAATATATAAAGGTTCCTGAAGTTATTATAGTCCCAGATGGGATAACACAAATTTTCAAAACCTTGGGTGAGAAGGGATGAACCGTTTCTTCTTCTTTATGCACCCATCTCTTCAATTGGACACTGTAAGATTCATTCATAAAGAATTCCTTCCCTGTGAAATGTCCTTATCCCAGGCCAAATAAAGAAGGTGATGGTGGAGGGGTCCTTTTTGGACTGAAGGCCTGTGACCAGTGATGCGACACAAGGAGCGGTGCTGGGTCCACTATTTTTTTGTCACCTCTAAAAATGATTTGAGATGTGAATATAGGAGATATGGTTAGTAAGTTTGCAGATGACACCAAAATTGAAGGTGTTGTGGACAGCAAAGAAAATTACCTCAGAGTACAACAGGATCTTGATCAGATGGGCCAAAGGGGTGAGGAGTGACAGATGGTGTTTAATTTAGATAAATGTGAAGTGCTGCATTTTGGAAAGGCCAATCAGGGCAGGACTTGTACATTTAATGGTAAGGTCCTGGGGAGTGTTGCTGAACACAGAGACTTTGGAGTACAGGTTCATAGTTCCTAGAAAGTGGAGTTGTAGGTAGACAGGATAGTGAAGAGATTTTTGGTATGCTTTCCTTTATTAGTCAGAGCATTGAGTATAGGAGTTGGGAAGTCATGTTGCAGCTGTACTGGACATTGGTGAGATCACTTTTGGAATATTATGTGCAATTGTGGTCTCCTCCCTATCGGAAGGATGTAATGAAACTTAAAATGGTTCAGAAAAGATTTACTAGGATGTTGCCAGGGTTGGAGGATTTGAGCTATAGGAAGAGGCTGAATAGGCTGAGGCTGTTTTTCCCTGGAGCGTCAGAGGCTGAGGGTTTATAAACTTGAGGGGCATGGACAGGGTAAATAGACAAGGTATTTTCCCTAGAGTGGGATCATCCAGAACTAGACAGTATAGGTTTAGGGTGAGAAGGGAAAGATTTAAAAGGAACCTCAGAGGCAACGTTTTCACATAGAGGGTGGTGTGTGTATGGAATGAGCTGCCAGAGGAAGTGATGGAAGCTGGTACACTTACAACATTTAAAAGGCATCTAGCTGGGTACATGAATCGGAAGGGTTTAGAGTGATATGGGCCAAGTGCTGGTAAATGGGACTAGAATAGGATATCTGGTCAGCATGAACAAGTTGGACCGAAGGGTCTGTTTCCATGCTGTACATCTCTATGACTCTAATAGATGTTTTAGAAGGTGCCAATTTAACTAGGTTTTCTTCAGTTAACAAAAGAGTGAAACAGTTGGTCGCTAGATATAAGAAGAAATAATAACACAACACAACACACATAGTCACAGGTTATAATTAATAAGTAAATTCAAAATCATATTAATTAAAATGTTTGAAAAATACAAATT
Source organism: Chiloscyllium plagiosum (assembly GCF_004010195.1). Taxonomy (NCBI): domain Eukaryota; kingdom Metazoa; phylum Chordata; class Chondrichthyes; order Orectolobiformes; family Hemiscylliidae; genus Chiloscyllium; species Chiloscyllium plagiosum. The sequence continues at coordinate 99,077,363 of NC_057712.1, read as the reverse complement.
TAATTCTTCTATTCTTTGATGCAGACACCTTGCTGTAACATCACTGACCTTTGCACAAGTGATGAGTGTGCCCCCTATTTTTGAGTTTGCAAAACATTCAAGAGGACAAGATCATTGAACATCCGTTTCAAAATAACATTGAAATTACACAAATTTAAAATATCTTTGAAGTCATAAGATGAATCAACACAATAAGCAGAAATGAATAAACACCTAACACCTTCTAATAGATTCACAATGAGAGATGGACTTAACAGCATGCTAGTCTAACAGTTTCTCAGATTCTAAATCGGTTCAAAGCTAAATACAAAATCAGAATCAAAATAAGTCAATATGCCACTATATTCAGTAGATTCACAGTTGATGATGTTACAAATTGACAAAAAAGGTTATATATGCTTTTCAGAATAATTTCAAATTGAAAGTATATACAATTCTTAAAGGAGAAAGTGAGGACTGCAGATGCTGGAGACCAGAGTTGTAAAATGTGGTGCTGGAAAAACACAGCAGGCCAGGCAGCATCCGAGGAGCAGGAGAATCCTTCCTGAAGAAGGGCTTATGCCCAAAACGTCGATTCTCCTGCTCCTCGGATACTGCCTGGCCCGCTGTGTTTTTCCAGCACCACATTTTTCAACACAATTCTTAAAGGGGCAAGATATCATAGAATCCACAGAAAATTTTGTTAATGACCACCACAGCTATAGTTGCATGTTGTGATTATAGAATGCTGTAATTTTTTAGGATCCATAAGAGGTAGAAAATTTGCAGACATTTGATCTATCTCTGTCAGAACTACTACCATCCAAGGAGCTCCTTCTAAAGAGGAAGATTTTAAATCATGTTGGAAGCAGACAGCAGGAAGAATCACAGACAGATCCTGAGAGGAGAAGAGCAGCAGAACCTATTGACTTCATAATGTGAACACACTTGAAAGAGGCACATGACAAGCCAACGTAAAAAGTTTTAAAATCACCAGATATGGAGATCAATGTGCATGCTGTGGAAAAAAAGAAACCTCACAGGCAACTATCGCAAAATGATATTGTATCTGGAATAAAAGGGTCACTTCCAATGGATGTGGCCAAGTCAGAAACAGTTCCAGAACAGCCAAAGTACTATTGAGTTCACACATAAATGTACTCTATACAGTAGATAACTTACCTTCATCAAAAGAGATATCTACATTTGACACTATACCTGTATTGGATGAGACATCTGGGCCATTTAACATACATAGAACATAGAACAAAGAACATTTCAGTGCAGTACAGGCCCTTTGGCCCGCGATGTTGCACCACCCTGTGAAGCCAATCCGAAGCCCATCTAACCTAAACTATTCCATTCTTGTCCATATGTCTATCTAATGACCACTTAAATGCCCGTAAAGTTAGCGAGTTTCGTGCTAGCCATTACTATCTTAGGAAAAAGGTCCTTTAGTTATCTTGTATGTCTCAATTAAATCTCCTCTCAACCTTTTTTCCTCGAACGAAAACAGCTTCAAGTCCCTCAGCTTTCTCTCGTAAGCCTCTATACCAGGCAACATCCTAGTAAATCTCCTCTGAACCCTTTCCAAAGCTTCCACATCCTTCCTATAATGCAATGACCAGAACTGCACACAATACTCCAAGTGTGGCCACACCAGGCTTTTGTACAGCCGCAGCATGACCTCATGGTTCCGAAACTCGATCTCTCTACTAATAAAAGCTAACACACCGTATGCCTTCTTAACAGCTCTATCAACCTGGGTGGCAACATTGAAGGATCTTTCTGCTCACCTGCACTATCAAGAATCTTACCAAACCTGTTACTCCTTCCAAAGTGAATGACCTCACACTTTTCTGCATTAAACTCCATTTGCCATGTCTTAGCTCAGCTCTGCAGCTTATCCATGTCCCTCTGTAACCTACAACATCCTTCGGCACGATCCACAACTGTACCAACCTTAGTGTCGTCCGCAAACTTACTAACTCATTCTTCAACGCACTCATCCATAACGTTTATAAAAACGACAAACAGCAGTTGACCCAAAACAGATCCTTACCTCACCACTAGTAACTGAACTCCAGGATGAACATTTCCCATCGACCACCATCCTCTATCTTCTTTCAGCTAGCCAATTCCTGATCCAAATTGCTAAATTGCCCTCAATCCCATGCTTCTGTATTTTGTGCAGTAGCCTACCATGGGGAACCTTTTCAAACGCCTTACTGAAATCCATATGCACCACATCAACCACTTCACCCTCATCCACCTTCTCAAAGAACTCAATAAGGTTTGTGAGGCATGACCTACCCTTCACAAAACTGTGCTGACTATCCCTAATCAACTTATTCCTATCGAGATGATTATAAACCCTATCTCTTCTAACCTTTTCAAACACCTTTGGCACAACCAAAGTAAGGCTCGCAGGTCTATAATTACCAGGGTTGTCTCTACTCCCCTTCTTGAACAAGGAGACAACATTTGCTATCTTCCAGTGTTCTGGTACATTTCCAGTAGACAATGTTGACATAACGATCAAAGCCAAAGGCTCTGCAATTTCCTCCCTGGCTTCCCAGAGAATCCTAGATTAATTCCCATCCAGCCCAGGGAATTTATCTACTTTCACACTTTCCAGAATTTCTAACACCTCCTCCTGTGAACCTCAATCCCATCAACTCTCGTAGCCTGTTTCTCAGTATTATCCTCAACAACATTGTCTTTTTCCAGTGCGAATACTGACAAAAAAATATTCATTTAGCACTTCCCTTATCTCCTCTGACTCCACACACTACTTCCCACTACTGTCCTTGATTAGCCCTAATCTTATTCTAGTCATCCTTTTATCCCTTATGTACCTATAGAAAGCTTTAGGGTTTTCCCTGATCCTATCTGGCTACCTTTCCTGGCTACCATGTAACTCTCAATCACCCTGACAGAGCCTTTACAGCTCATCCTAACATAAGCCTTCTTCTTCCGCTTGACAAGAGATTCAACTTCCTTAGTAAACCATGGTTCCTGCACTCGACAACTTTGCCCCTGCCTTACAGGTACATACTTATCAAGGACATGCAGAAGCTGTTCCTAAAATAAGCTCCACATTTCATTGGTACCCATCCCTAGCAGTTTCCTTCCCCATCCAGTGCATCCTAAATCTTGTCTAATTGCATCGTAATTGCCTTTCCCCCAGCTGTAGCTCTTGCCCTCCAGTGTACACCTATCGCTTTCCATCACTAAAGTAAACATAACTGCGATCACTATCACCAAAGTAATCACCTACTTCCAAATCTAACACCTAGCCGGGTTCATTACCCAGTACCAAATCCAATGTGGCCTCGCCCCCTTGCTGGCCTTTGTAGGGAAAATTGCAGATCCATTTGAACTGAACTTGACAGAACTTATTGATATCAATAAGCATCTTATTCAAATTAAGCTTGAGACAGAAACAAGAGTTACTGTCCTGTCGCATCAAACATTATGGCTGAGGGATGAGAAGTTGCAGCGTACACAGATAAAACTAACATAACTAAACCTATATATATGCTTTGACTTCAATGTTCAACAGACAGATTTCATTAACTGTTCTTGACCAGTAGGAGGGAAACCATTAGAAGACTTCATAGGTCTTCTGAGATTAATGACTGAACCGAAAATGTAGACTGAACCTACAACATTCAATGACGGCTGTTATCGAAAATCTGTTTCATTAAACAAAGAAAGTTTCAGATGAGATTACTTGTATTGGCATATGAGAACTATTTCAGATCATCAAAAGAATGGATTCTCAGATTTTGCTGCACTACTGGAAATGTTTTCCATTCCTATCATCATTTTTAAAAAAGCGTTTAGATAGCAACCACCAGCAGATTTTGCACAATACTCAAATCCTGAGAATAAGAATAGGCAGTGCAATATGCTTGGGTTCATTGACCACCTTTTAACTGAAGTTGTCCAGACAGCACAGCAGTCTGTTCAACACACTGATAAAACAGAGCAGTCAACTCCAGTAATAGAATTAAAGCTAAGTCAACACCCAATTATTATGCATTATAATTGGTGTATGAACAGTTTCCCTTTAAGAGGTAAGTCACTTGACTTTGGAGTATATCAGGAGACAGTGAGGTCTGCAGATGCTGGAGATCAGAATTGACAGTATGTTGCTGGAAAAGCACAACAGGTCAGGCAGCATCTTGGAGTATATTAATCAGTGCTCATGCTTGTTCAGACTTGTTTTGAGTTTTAATAGTGCACAACTTCAGAATGAAACTTCCCTTTTAAGTTGCAACAAATGATGAGTTTGTATGTTCTTTACTTCTGACTAAATCTGAGTAACTGCCTAGTACAGAATACAATCTTTTAGTAAAACAACTGAAAGTTTGAAAAACACTTCTCCACTAGTCAAATAGGCACAAAGGGGTGGTCTCCAGCATAATCAATGGCCCAAGGGGAATAAACTGCAGACTGGACATGGTCCAGAAGAAAGAAAATGCCATAATCTAACCTCTTCTGGCTAAAAACAGCCTGCCTGATTCAGAAACCCAGGATATTTTTAAGAAGAAAATTTGTGTTTCACCAGTGTAGCTATCTCCCATATGGACATTCACAAAATCAAAGGTCCTCCAGATAAGGTCAACATCAAAATCTACAAAGAGAATCTACATTCTCTGCGAAGGACATCTATGAAATAAAAAATCCTCTGGCAATAAAGTGACATTTAGATCAGAATCAAGAACAACAATCATTAAACTTAAGAGAAAATGAGAACTACAGATACTGGAGACCAGACTCGAGGGTGTGGTATTGGAAAAGCACAGCAAGTCAGGTAGCATCCGAGGAGCAGGAGAATCGACATTTCGGGCCTGATGAAGGGTTTCTGCCTGAAACATCGATTCTCCTGCTTCTCGGATGCTGCCTGACCTGCCATGGTTTTCCAGCACCACACTCTCGACAAACATCCAACTTAAGACCTCTTGCATTTCCTGTACAAAAACAAACGTGCTCTGGAAGAATTATGAAACCTCCAGATTGCTTAAATTTGAGAAATCAGAAGGGAAAGTGGTCAATATGATTTAGTGGTGCAGTTTTTGGATATTTGGTTAACAAAGGAAAAATAGCTTGGGCAAGATACTGTAGAAGGTAACAGTTATCATAGCGACATAGAGAAAAATACACTGCAGTCCATCATGTCTATGCCATTGTTCTAATCCCATTTCCAGCACTCAGCTCATAGCCTCGTATGGCTGGCCATCTCAAGTGCACTTCTAAATACAAGAGGTTTCTGTCTCCCCGACCCTTACAGGCAGTGAGTTTCAGATTCCCAGCACCCTTGAGGTGAAAAAGGCTTTCCTCACATCTCCTCTACTCCTTACCTTAAATCCCTCATCATTGATCCGTCCAACAAGGGGAAAGGTTTCTTCCTGCCTACCCTCCCCCCCTTCATAATTTTATACATTTCAATCATGTCCTCTGTCATTCTGTTCTGTTTTCATGAAAACAACCCTAATCTGTCCAATCCATCTTTGTAATTAAAACTCTCCAGCCCAGGCAGCATCCTGATAAATCTTCTCTGCAATCTCTCTAATGTTTCACATCCCTCCTGTAATGTAGGTTCCAGAATTGCACACAATACTTTTTGGCTTTGGCCTAATCAATGTTTAATGCAGTTCCAGCATAATCTCCCTGTTCTTAAACATTGTGCCTCAGCTAATAAAGGCACATATAACTGTATGCCTCCTTAACTACTTTACCCATATACCCTGATACCTTAAGAGACCAGTGTCTATGCACAACAAGGTCCCTCTGATCCTTGGTACTTTCCAGGGTCTTACTGTTCACCATGTATCTGCTTGCATCCTACCCAAGTACATCACCTCACATTTGAAAAAAATAATGTTTCAGCAATGCTTAGCTCCACCCAGTCTGATAACATCTCATAGCCTTAGGGCAGTGAATGAGTTTTCACTCTGGCACATTCTCCTCATGGATATATGCGTCTTTTCTAACCTTTGTTAAAAATAATCAATTTGCCTAAGAGCTCATGTAACTTGTATTTGGTTACTATCATGTAATAAACTGCATCTTGTTTTCTAAGACAAGAACACCTTCTACTGAGATTGACTTAAAATGCATCCCTCTACCATAGACTACTAAGGCAGCATTCTAATCCAATCACAAGTCACCTGTAGCTGGTATCCAGGCATCATGCTTAATACAACATGGCATCACTGGTGGGCATCAATGTTTAGTATCCCAACAAATAGAGTTAAAACCATACTAATTGCATGTCTCTCTCATGACAGAGATCAAACCCTCCCTGAAGAGAAAATTATGCATAGTGGAAAAATAATTACCACTTTATGATTATCTGTTTTTCTGCTGCCATCAAAGACGTATTTGGATCCTAATAAATCCAGTTAAGAAACAAAGGAAATAAAATCACTGTTGTGACAGATTGTCTTCCAGCTATTATTTTAGGTCATGTGCAGAAAACTCAAGTCGCCAAATCCTGCAAATTTCAGGTGTTTGGAAAGCAAACAAAAATCTGTCAAATGTCTGCCACAAACACAATCTGTCCACCACATTCAACCACAAGCTTCTATTATTTGACAACATCACAGCAATGCAGACACACAGATTGTCAGCACATTATTACTGCTGAGCTGTTGGCATTTGTCAGCATGTTGCAACACACTGGCCTCTCACTGAGAGAATGGCGATCACATCACCAATTATCACTGGTGAAACAATGCATTAAAGACATACTTGTGTTAAGATCTCATGATATGTTTTTAGTAACAGGCTCATGAACAAGTTTATGTACAAATCATTGTTGGCCAGATTTTCTAATTGTTAACAATCACATGGAGATTGCCACTCCCCTCTTTGCTTTCAGATTGAGGAAGAACTTTGAATTTCTGACAGAAGATTCTGAACAAGACTTCTTCAGAAATGCAGAGCAGTACGTTCGGGCTGACAGGATCCTCATAGTGTTGGATATTCAGGGGTAGGCAAACTACTCCCTCTTTTTACAACACTCAGGTGCCAGTTTCTGTGATTTAAAGACAGCTACCTTGACATTTCCTGCACTATGATAAGAATTTAAGGGAAAGAGATTGCCCAGTGGTATTATGATTGGATTATTACTCCAGGTAATGCTCTGGGGACTTGAATTTGAATCCTGCTATAGCAGATGGTGGAACTTGAATTCAATTTAAAAAAAGGATCTGGAATTAAGAGTATAATTACCATGAATCATTGTCAATACCAAAAGCCGGCCTGTTTCATTAATGCCCTTCAGGGAAGGAAATCTGTCATTCTTACTCAGTCTGGTCTCCACGTGACTCCAGACCCACAGCAATGTGGTTTTTTCGTAACTGTCCTTTGGGCAATTGGGAATGGGCAATAAATGGTGGCCGAGTCAATGATGCTCTCATCTTGTGAATGAATGACAAAAAGAAGTGTTGGTTAAGGCGCCAGGAGGGTAGGATACCAAGTTTCCAGTGGACAAGGGGTACAGGTCATTCTGCCAAAACACACGTTCCATAAACGTGAATTTGTTGTAACGCGATTGACGAATTGGGGACACTGTTTCTAAAGTATGAACTTTTAAAACGGGTGTTGGCTGTAACATAATTACGTCGCCAACACTTTAAGTGCTGTTTCTAAGGCACGATTTTTCTATAGCATGGGGTTGCACAAGAACGCAGCCGTCGCATTATAGAAGAACTAAGTGTAGTTGATTAGGTGAGTAGAAGGGAAGATAAGTAAAGTGTCAGGTGGATAGGCAGCCATGTAGGTGATGGAGTGTTGAGGGTAAGTTAGGGTGATGCATTGGATGGAGGGAAGTGCAAGGAAGGGTATTAGATGCTGTGGAAAGAAGGATGGTGTCAGGTGCTGGGATTGGGTCTGGGGTGGAGGGTCTCATGTGTGGTGGATGCATCAAGGGAGATTTTGGTTCTGGCGGCAGACTGACCAGGGGGAGGGGGCCTGTCTGATCCCATAATGTTGGGACAAAGTAGGGATTGGGCATTTGTTCCCAGTCGGACAGAGGACAGGACCCTGGCTCTGAAGAAGGGTCACTGTACTCAAGATGCTAACTCTGTCCCAGGTGAGACGGGGTTGCCAGGTCAGGCTATTGTAGCTGTAAAGGATCTGAGGGAGGTGTAATTAGGGAACATCTGAGGTCAGTTCGAAGAGGGTTCAATGAGTAGTTCAGAGTCAGTGAGTATTCCAGGAGTTAGAATAGGCATTTAATTATCTTAACTTTTCCTGAGTAACTATTTATTTGACAGCTGCAGAACCCTCTGAATGCATCAACTTAATGGGTACTTTCACTGGATTCCAACTGTAGGGGAATTGCCAATCAGCATTTTCCATTTTCCAGGTAATTCCCTCAGGGTGTGCTACATTGGGAATTCCATGGGGTCCCCATCCACAATCCCTGTGCCTCCTGCAGAAACAATCATCCAGGCTATCAAAAACTCTGGGCCGTGTGTTATTTTAGTATAAGAGTTGAGCGCTCTTCAGGTTGAACATAAATATCCTGTCAGTCTTAGTACTGTGAAAGCCCTTCTACAGTTGAGTTAGGAGCTTGTAGGCATAGGTTCCATTGTGGAGACTTTAACAGATAATCTATGCTGATCATTCAGTGTACTGTTGTGCTTTTGAAGGTCCCTTTTTTTTGAAAACGAGGCACTAAATTGAATCCCTGTCTTTTCCCTCGGCTGTTTCCTTTGGTAGTCAATTCCATTGCACCATTAATTATTGTACCATAAATTAATACCGACCCCCCCAATCAACATATTTTCTGGTTGTTACCTTATTATTGTTTATAGCACCTTTCTTAGCACAATTTGACTATTATATTTCTTATATTACAACAGTTACCATACTTCAAGGAATATTTCATTGACTGTAAAATGCATTGAGATACCCCAAAGTGTGAAAGATGTTTTATAAGCACCAGCTCTTTCTATCTTTAACAACATCATTTTCAATGCCCCATAGCACAATTTCAATGCCCAAACTGATGAACCTTGCGGGTAATTTATCATCACTTTAGGCCCTATATATAAGACTATTTTATATGTATAACTTCCGAGGAATTTTAATATAATGAATTGTCAGGCAGCAGTCACAGGTTTGCTGGGATTTTTGGGTGGATACCGTGCTGAGTTGGAATCTCACTCACTGCTCCTGATCAATATTTGCTCAATATCACTGTTATGGTGATGTTGATCCACTTTGTGCCCTCGTAACAGGGCAAGTCAGCAAGAAGCAACAGACGGCCTCCAGGAGGCTACCTAAAACAGATTGTGCTCCATGGATATCCTATGTCTTATATCTGGGAAGGAGATTCATGAAACGCAGGCCACGGTAAGGTATTATGGGCAGAACTGAATTTTTCCTTATCTGGATTAGGGAACATTGTTGTTCCTACTGCACACACTTAAGGACAGAAAATCTCTTGCTCACATTGGTGTAGGCCTGTTCGGGAGCCTATCCTGAGAAAACTGCTACCATTTCCTTATGGTCAGACCTGAGTTCAAATTGAAGCTGGGTCTCAACCAGGTTGCTTTGGGTCAGTGTCCTTGTTGCATCTGCTCAGGAGAGCTAATTAAAATCACAATCAGCCAAACCATGGCAAGTCCAGGTTAGCTAAATGTCTCAAGGGATTTTATCTACTGACCCACCTGGATTCCATCAGGGAGTAAAGTTTACGATTGTCACCTAATAGATAAAATCCATTACTCAAAAGAAAGAATTTACGATTCTACTTGCATTCCAATGCATTCATTTCTGCTAGTTGCTACCTGATGTCAATTTGAGTATAGTAAAAGACTGTTATGGATAATATCATGATTTATGTTAACATGTTTCCGGGCAGTCAGAACTTGACAGAACTGTCACTTGCTCCAGTTTCTTTCCTGGATGAGACTGCTGCCACACAGTGCCACCTACAGGCTGCTGTGAACCAAGACGGTCATTTGACTGAATTGCAGTCAGTTTAGGGTTCAGTAGAAGACTGAATACTCCACCCACTAACATACATTAATGTCATGGTAGTTTATATTGTTTACTACTAGTTTTTGAACTCAAGTACAATTTGTTAGAATAACTCATTGCATTCATGTATTATCTTTAATGCAGGAAAATGCCCCAAGAGATTTCAACAAAGCATACATCCGTAACACCAACCATGTCTTCCATCTCTTCAGTAACTTCCAGTTCCCCAGCCCCCAGCGGTTTATCTTTACCATGGTCATGCAGTCCATATACGTGTCCATTCCTCACAAAGATGGCCTTCAGGCCTTCCACTTCTTCCTCTCCCACAGACCCATCCAATCCCATTCCACCAATACCCTCCTCCGCCTCACAGAACTGGTCCTCACCCTCAACAACTTGTCCTTTAATTCCTCCCATTTCCACCAAATCCAGGGGGTGGCCATGGGCACCCAGATGGGCACCAGCTACACCTGCCTCATTGTCAGCAATGTCGAACAGCCCCTCTTCTGTACCAAGAGCCGAGAGTGTGGTGCTAGAAAAGCAGGTCAGGTAGTATCCGAGGAGCAGGTGAATCGACATTTTGGGCAAAAGCCCTTCATCAGGAATGAGGCTGTGAGCGGAGGGGGTGGAGAGATAAATGGGAGGGGGGGTGGGGCTGAGGGAAGGTAGCTGAGAGTGTGATAGTTAGGCAGAGGTGGGGGTAATGGTGATAGTTAGGAAAGGAGAGTGAAGCGGATATGCCACTACATCAATGGCTGCATCGGTGCAGCATCCTGCACCCAGGCTGAACTGAAGCAGTTCATCGATTTCGTCTACAATTTCCACCCCGCCCTCAAATTCATTTGCTCCATCTCGGACACCTCCCTCCCCTTTCTTGACCTCACCATTTCCATCTCCAGTGACAGTCTCCAGATGGACATTTACTACAAACCCACGGACTCCCATAACTACATAGACTACACCTCCTCCCACCCAGTATCCTGCAAGAACTCCATCCCATTCTCCCAATTCCTCTGTCTCTGCTGTATCTGTTCGGATGAGGGGATATTCCACACGTGAGCATCCCAGATGTCCACTTATTTTGAACAACGTTCTTTTCCTCCCTCTGTCATCCAGACAGCCCTTCACCACACCACCTCTATTCCCCGTTCCACTGCCCTAAACCCCCCCACCCTCCAAATGCAATAAAGACAGAGTCTCCCTTGTCCTCACCTTGTTCCTCACCTACCATCACACCATTCTCTGCATCCAATGCATCATCCATAAGCAGTTTCACCAACTCCAACTACACCCCACCACCAAATACATCTTCCCCTCCCCACCCCTGTCTGCCTTCCGCAAGGACCGTTCCCTTCAACAGTCTTTGGTTTGTGCCACTCTCCCCACACCAACACCAACACGCCCCCCCACCCCACCCCTCCCCCAACATCCAGGTTCCCCAGGAAAAACTGCGGATACACCACCTCCCTCACCTCCATTCAGGGCCCCAAACAGTCCTTCCAGTGAGACAGAGGTTCACCTGCCTCTCTTCCAACCTACTTTACTGCATCAGGTGCTCCTGATGTGGTCTTCTGTACATCGGGGAGACCGAATGTAAACTTAGGAAATGGTTCACCGAGCATCACAGCCGGGTTCACGGGAGCTGACCGGATCTCCCAGTCATCATCCATTGTAATTTGCCCAACCACTCCCTTTCCAAGATGACCATCCTGGACCTCCTCCATTGCCACAATGAACCACACTGCAAAATGAAGGAACAACATTTTGTTTTTACATTAGATTCCCTACAGTGTGGAAACAGGCCCTTCGGCCCAACAAGTCCACACCGACCCGCCGAAGAGTAACGCACCCATACCCGTTTCCCTCTGGCTAATGAACCTAACACTATGGGCAATTCACCTGACCTGCACACCTTTGGACTGTGGGAGGAAACACGTGAAGTACGCACAAACTCTACACAGACAGTTGTCTGAGGCTGGACTCGAACCTGGGACCCTGGTGCTATGAGGCAGCAGTGCTAACCACTATGCCGCCCATCCTTGTTACTCCTTCATTTTCCACCTGGGCAGCCTACAGCCTGCAAGACTCAACTTTGAGTGCTCCAATTTCAAATAACCTCTCTTCCCATCCCCCCACTCCTTTCCCAGCCCCTCCCTGCCACCAACCGGATTTATTCCTCCTACTGACCAACCAGGTTGTACCCTCGACCAGTCTTCACACTGCGTCACCACCCTGCCCCTGGTTCCTGCTTTATCTGCAGCTCCTCTTATATCCACCCCCAGTCCTGAAGAAGGGTTACACCTCAAACATTGATTTCTCCACCCCCTGATGCTTGCTGTGTTCTTCCAGCCTCCTGCCTGTCTATTTTGGATTCCAGCAGCTTCAGTTTCTTTTGTCTCTAATGAAGAAAATGTTGGCACTTAGCCAAAGAAGAAGATATTATGGGGTAACCATGATCTCATAATTTGGTAAATCAGGTTCAAGGGCCGAATGGCCTACTGCTGTTCTTAAATTTCTCAGGGCAGATTTTTACTGCTTCCACTGTCTCGGTACTGTCTGTCTGAAGGGCTCCTTGACTCCCAGAATGAAGAGAGCCTCTCTATTCCTGTGCACTCCATGAAGCAAAGCCACTATTACTGCATCGGGGAACACTAGGGAGCCTTTCCAGTCTGTATGCTACTCTCATAGAGTCAAAGAGTCATAGAGATGTACAGCATGGAAACAGACCCTTCAGTCCAACCTGTTCATGCCCATCAAATATCCCAACCCAATCTAGTCCCACCTGCCAGCACCCAGCCCATATCCCTCCAAACCCCTCCTATTCATTTACCCATCCAAATGCCTCTTAAATGTTGCAATTGTACCAGCCTCCACCTCTAGCAGCTCTATAAGGTCACCCCTCAGCCTCCGACGCCCCAGGGAAAACAGCCCCAGCCTGTTCAGCCTCTGCCTGTAGCTCAAATTCTCCAACGCTGGCAAGATCCTTGTAAATCTTTTCTGAACCCTTTCAAGTTTCACATCTTTCCGGTAGGAAGGAGACCAGAGTTCATGCAATATTCCAACAGTGGCCTAACCAATGTCCTGTACAGCTGCAACATGACCTCCCAACTCCTGTACTCAATACTCTGACCAATAAAGGAAAGCATACCAAACGCCTTCTTCACTATCCCATCTACCTGCGACTCCACTTTCAAAGAGCTATGAACCTTCACTTCAAGGTCTCTTTGTTCAGCAACACTCCCTAGAACCTTACCATTAAGTGTATAAGTCCTGCTAAGATTTGCTTTCCCAAAATGCAGCACCACGCATTTATCTGAATTAAATTTCATCTGTAACTTCTCAGCCCATTGGCCCATCTGATCAAGATCCTGTTGTAATCTGAGGGTAACCCTCTTCACTGTCCACTCACCTCCAATTTTGGTGTCATTATATAAATGACAAAAAGAAGTGGACCCAGCACCGATCCTTGTGGCACACCACTGGCCAAAGCCTGAAAGGCAATCCTCCACCACCACCCTCTGTCTTCTACCTTTGAGCCAGTTCTGTATCCGAATGGCTAGTTCTCCCTGTATTCCATGAGATCTAACCTTGCTAACCGATCTCCTATGGGGAATCTTGTTGAACACCTTACTGAAGTCCATATAGATCACATCTACCGCTCTGCCCTCATCAATCCTCTTTGTTACTTCCTCAAAAAACTCAATCAAGTTTGTGAGACATGATTTCCCACACACAAAACCATGTTGACTATCCCTAATCAGTCCTTGCCTTTCCAAATACATGTACATCCTGTCCCTCAGGATTCCCTCCAACAACTTGCCCACCGTAGACATCAGGCTCACTGGTCTATAGTTCCCTGGCTTGTCCTTACCACCCTTCTTAAGCACCACGTTAACCAACCTCCAGTCTTCTGGCACCTCACCTGTGACTATCGATGATACAAATATCTCAGCAAGAGGCCCAGCAATCACCTCTCTAGCTTCCCACAGAGTTCTCGGGTACACCTGATCAGGTCCTGGGGATTTATCCACCTTTACCCATTTCAAGACATCCAGCATTTCCTCCTCTGTAATCTGGACATTTTGCAAGATGTCACCATCTATTTCCCTTCAGTCTATATTTTCCATATCATTTTCCACAGGAAATACTGATGCAAAATACTCATTTAGTATCTCCCCCATATTCTGCTCACTGGCTTTAAGACAGGGAGGCTAGCCTTACATAATGCTAGTGTCTCAAGAATTTGAACCCCCTTGTAAACAACACTTTTAGTACAAGGCAATGACCCTGTGACATAAATCAGGGGCTGCATGAACTTGGCATGTCACCTGCATTACTCTGGATAAGGTCCATGCCCATTTTCTAAGGCAATCAAATATCACACTTCTAACACATCTGGATTTCCAGCTTCAGCAAAGGTTATTAATGTGTCTCCTTTCAGACAGTCTGATGATATCAAAAAACAATGTGGTGAATAGCGACACGCATATATTTTCCCTGCAATTCTCCCCATCAAAGAAGTTCAGGAATTGTTAGATGAGAAAACCTCAACATCCATCTGGTTTGCCATTCACCATCTTGGCAAATATAATGGCAATAGAGTTATTGAATAACAATAGTAATCAATCTTTACAATTAGCCAAATATAAGACAAGGAAAATCCCCAGTGACAGTCAATGTTACAATTTTACATAATATATACTAGCATGTTGCTCCTAATCCATCGCATTATTACAAATGTACTGTATCCCAAAATATTATTTCCAGAAACAAATCTAATATGAATTTGAATTAAATAATGGCGACTTCCAAACAAGAGCAGAAATTATCTTTGTCAACTTCATAATCAGAAGATGAATCAGTGGTGTCATATTTGTCCAAATACAGAGTAGCAAGGTTCCCAGAATCAGAGCACTTCAGTCCTTCTCAGTTAGGAAGCAATGCTTGACTCCGCAGTGAGAAATTATCAAATCAATATCCCTGTTATAATGCTCAGCAAGTGTGTTGAAGGTCAGGAAATGGAGCATGTTTCTTGGAACACCATTAGGTTCATGGCGCTAATGATACATGGAAGAAAGAGTCTCACAGTTCTCCCAGTAAAATCTCTTTATTTATAATTTCCAGTACTCAGTGACTAATTTGACCCAGACATCTTCCTTTTATCAGTTTGCCGACTATGCTTTGATGCCTGAGTACCTCATGGGCTGCTGGTTGAGTACATCTGTTATTAATTTGGTCCTTTCTTCAGAAGAGGAGTTTTTTCTTTCTCCTTTTCTCTTCATGATATCCAAACTAGGCCAACCCCTAACAGAGGAGCAGGTGTTCACAGCCACCATTTCCCAGGAGAGCGATCACAGAATCAAAGCACCTTTATTTTGGACAACACATTGGGCAGCAAGTTTTTGCCTATGTGCTATTTTATACTGCTTCCATAAAGCTCCATGGGTCCTTGTAATCCAAGAATTAGGCAAATTGTTAAAACACACAAAACTTCAAGCATAACGAGAAACAGAGCATTTGTTTCCATTGAGTTCTGTGGAAGGTTTCCACCTGAAGCTTTAATTTATCTTTCATTTTATGTGTCCTTCATATGCATCCTGTGTTCTATTTCCAACATTTTCTGTTTCTTTTTCACTGTTCAGGAAACCATAACTGTTTCTTTCTAACTCATAATCCTCACGGATTACCAGCAACATTTTTACCAACATTCGAAAACAGTAATGTTATTGAAACGTACCAAGTTACGAAGAACAGCACTAGTCTTTTAATGATCCTATGGTATTGCACTAGTAGTGCGAGGTTTTGCAGCTGGGTCCATAGTCCTTCAGGGGAAGTGTAGCTTTCCATTGTTACAACTCTCCTTTGACACAATGAAAGGTCTTGGGCAGCACAGTCAGGTAATAGAAGTTGAAAATTGCTAGCTGATATTTCATTAAGCTTTCTTTAGGAAAAGACATATTGAGAACCATACTATTAATGCAGATGTTAACATAAAAAGATTTCCACAAAAGTTTCAAAGTTTCAACTTTGTGTGACTGAATGTCGCAGCATATAAAAAAAACCTCTTCACACTAAGAACTGGATATATAGGAATGTATTCATTCATTAGCATACACCATACACACTGAAATTATTTATCTATAAATATTATCGTTATACTTTTACCAAGCTTTTTGCAACTAACTTTCTCTCATTTATTTCTGGAATAAATTATTCCAAAACTGCACAACACTGATTGTGAAACAGGATGGTTTTGAACTTCATCTGGATGTCCTCAGACTCCCTGGTAAAACCAAACATGCACCATCCCACCATCAAACTTAGTTCTTAGACAATCAGCAGGTCCAAGAAAATTCCAATGTCAAACAGCTGGATAGTTTTGTTAAATTTTCGGCTTTAACTTTATTTAATGTAATTTGTCCCATAAATAGAGCATGATTTCCTGCATTCCCCCACTTGATTCATCAATTTTGAAGATGAAAGTGCCCTCCTTAAAACCTAAAGTTCACAGCCTCTGCAATCTAGATTTAATCAGTATTGTGTACATGGAACGTTACCAGACTGAAGCCAATTGTTGACATGTGGAAAACAATCTCACATTTTCAGAGACTGAGAGCTGGTCTCCATTTTTAACAGAAACGTGAACTTATAACATAAACTCCTGGAACATTAAGCAGTAGTTAGGGCATCCCAGTTGCTTTGGATGTAAAATATGAAGTTGTCAGATATATAAGTAAATGCGTGGCTATCTGATCACTCAAACAAGTAATGATTGAGCATGATAAAGATGTCCACTGTCTCACAGATTATCAAAGCCTTTGCCTTCCGACTCAATTTTGACTCATGAATGGGAATAAAAGGCCAAAAAGCAGTTCTGCCCTTCCTCCCAACATCAGCCTTACATCTTTATAGTTATTAGAGGGCCCCCCCAACTTCAGCAAAACCCGAGACAATATTCTACTGACGTACTGAGTTAAATTTGTTGAATTAAAAAGCGAAAGGATATCTGTGAGCAATGTGCCAAAATCTGCTAGAAAAGGTTAACTTACTTCACTGTGCTGAAGAGATTTTTTAAAAATAAACACAGACAATTGCTGGTGCATTTTGTTATTGACTACAGCAGAAGTTGCTTGAAGTTTGTCTCCAGGTTGATTGACAGAACACTTGATTAAGCCACACAAGATGACATCTGCACAGCTGGCTACATAATTTCATAGTTGTGCCAAACTCAGTGGACAAACATTTTTCCCTTTTCTGCTAAAGGCAATGACTCATGCTGGGATAACATTTATGAATATTAAGTGTCCAAGTTCTAACTGAATCGAACCTCAACAGTTTCTCTTAACAGGCAACTTAACAAGGGACTGCAGTGTGACTGAATCTGATTCTAAATTCATTTCCTTAGCTCAACCTGAACACAAGGATTTTCTAGCTGAGGTCTATGTAATAAAGCTTTTAGCTGTAAATGATAACACAAACCAAAATAAATGGCAAATAATGTGCATGCTACTTGTTATTATGCTTGGCAGACTTGAATTTCATATCATTTCAAAATTTCCTGTGGACAACTGTATATCCTGAAAATATTGGATCCTCAAAAACTTCCTGCATTTGTTCCACTCACCACGTGTATTTTAAAAGAGTTAAACCTTCTGCAAAACTAAGAAACAGAGCAATTCCAGATGCATCTGTACACCTGGCTTTCGAGGTTTCATTTTAGGTTTACTGAGTGTAATCATCTATCGGTAGGGTCAAAATCATGAGCTCACCACATACCATTGTCAAATCAGACACTCAGCGCATAAAAGCTGCAAAGGCCTTTAGTTCTTCAAAGCAACTGGCCATCATAATTTATCACTTACAATCTGGGAGAGGATAACAACACAAACAATTGATAGCTGAGATGAGATAGAATAACTACTCAATTATCTGTGATGGCTTGAACAAGTGGAATGTTGGAATCGACAGTAAATACTGACTCAACTAGTATTAAAGAGAGACTTTGAAGCAAAAAGGAGAGAAAACAGTGAAAGGACAAAGTAAATTAAGCTCATGGATGTTTGGGAGGAATAGTCAATTTTGAACTGACTGTTTCATACACTCTCCATCACCAGGGTTTATTATTTGTTATATGTGGATCCATTGTAAACTAATTGACAGAAATTGCTTGCTGTAATTAGGCAGCAGCTGTGTTATCATTCTTTACTCACGAGCACAAGAATAAGATAGACTTTGCTCTTTTTTCACCCAGTAATTCCTCTGTCCCAAAGAAAGATAAACAGATATCAAAGATAATCACCAATAAGGAGGTAAATGACTTGAGAAAAATAAATAGCAGATTATTCATGTTGAAGACTAACAGATTTAAATAGAGCTATCTCTATATTAACAGCAGCAAAAAGGAAGAGGCCAAGTGGATAATTTATTGAGTCTATTTTAAATGTAAAATACTTCAGATTTTTGTTCTAGGATAAAATACTGAAAATATCCAACAAGCTTGTAGTACCTATGGAAAGAGAGACAGAGAAACATAGCTGTCAAGAAAGTATTTTTCCAAGCATGGGGAGTAGGGTTGGAGTTAAATCTTCAAAATGATTGCAACTCAGGATTCTGATGTGCTAATGCAACCTTATCGAGTCTTCACCTGGGAGAGATTCAAAGCAAGTCAGGAGTTGTGAGAAATGTAGTTTGAGTAAACAGTAAAGTGTCATTTTTATATTCAAATCTTCCTTTGGCAGCCAGAGTATAAATTTCCCGACTTGTTAACAACTTCCAAGCATCATATGGATGAGTGTACAGTGGAAAGAACCTCCTCGATGAACCTGACAAGCTGGGGAAGGCTTTACTATATTTTATTCATTCACAGGATATCTGTCACTGGCTAGGCCAGCTTTTATTATACAACTTTAAGTACTCCAGACAAGCAGTTAAGAGTCAACCACTTTGCTCTGGTCTGGAGTCACATGTACAACAGAACAGGTAAAGACAGCAGATTTCCTTCTCTGAAGGATAATAGTGAACAAGATGGTGCTTATGACAATTGTAATTTTAGATTTCTGTTGGATTTTCACCATCTTACATTGTGGGATTGAAAGTCATGTCACCAAAACATTTTTTTTAGATTAGATTACCTACAGTGTGGAAACAAGCCGTTCGGCCCAACAAGTCCCCACCAACCCGCTGAAGCGCAACCCACCCAGACCCACTTAACACTACGGACAATTTAGCATGGCCAATTCACCTCACCTGCACATTTTCGGACTGTGGAGGAAACCGGAGCACCCGGAGGAGACCCACGCAGACACGGGGAGAATGTGCAAACTCCACACAGTCAGTCGCCTGAGATGGGAATTGAACCTGGGTCTCTAGCGCTGTGAGGCAGCAGTGCTAACCACTGTGCCACCCACTTACTTACAGTGTGGAAACAGGCCCTTCAGCCCAACAAGTCCACACCGACCCGCCAAAGCGTAACCCACCCAGACCCATTCCC
The DNA here is from genome assembly GCF_004010195.1 of Chiloscyllium plagiosum. Taxonomy (NCBI): domain Eukaryota; kingdom Metazoa; phylum Chordata; class Chondrichthyes; order Orectolobiformes; family Hemiscylliidae; genus Chiloscyllium; species Chiloscyllium plagiosum. Next base: position 99,057,889 of record NC_057712.1, on the reverse strand, counting down.
CTACATTTACCCCTTCACCTAACACTATGGGCAATTTAGCATGGCCAATTCACCTAACCAGCACATCTTTGGACTGTGGGAGGAAACCGGAGCACCCAGAGGAAACCCACACAGATATGGGGTGAATGTGCAAATTCCACAGAGAGTCACCTGAGGCAGGAATTGAGCCCGGGTCTCTGGCTCTGTGAGGCAGCAGTGCTAACCACTGTGCCACTGTGCCACCCACTTGGCCAGTGAATTACTAGCTAATCAGTGGATTCCTTCTCTCAGCAAGCATTATCACAGTTTAGGAGGTAATCACCAATGTCTCTGAAAGCACTGGATCTGACTTGCACTTCATTCACTTTCACTGCAATTAGGTGTGCTCTGCCACCGCCTCGGCATGGGAGTTCCAACCTAAACCATAAGCAGCGACAAGGAGAATCCTTCTTCCAACAGAATGGATGTATCATCCCTTCACATTCCCTGCTGGACAGGGAACATGGAGGTTGGATGTTAATGCTGTGATTCAGTTACAAAGTTAAGGAAAATCCATAGGCTTCATTATAAATCTATGTCAACAACTGTATGAACCACAAATGGCCTCACTATTTGACTCGGATCTAAGTTAGGAAATAACCAGAGACAGAGAGCCACTGGCAATGTGGCTGTGGTCATTTCTGGGAACCCTGTCAGGATAAAGTCCCAGTAAGGCCCACCACTGGCGGCCTTCAGGGTTTCTAGGGGCAACTTCCCACCTGCCACACATTCTACAATAAGATGGATTTCCTCCTTAAAGAGGTGATGGTCAATTAGAGGTCAACAGATCTCCAGGGTCTGCAGCACCACTGGAACTCTAGATAAAGGTGATTGGAAAGGCATTGCTATATCCAATTTGGAAGGCCCAGGAGAAGGTCAGAGGGTTAGCATTTTAAAGTCAGGAGGTAACCTCCCACAGGTTACCTGTCTTGCAATCAAAGGGTCTAGTGATTGAAAGGGGGAATGCCAGGATGCTTCAGAAGGAGACACCATGAAACTAGGCCTGAGAAACATCCAAAAGATTTCATCGGGCAGTTTGGCCAAATGGAATAATCCTTCCCTCCACCAGTTAAATATCAGTCATAGTGGGGTGAGGTGTTATCTGGCCTTAAAAGACTTGAATAATTTCTAATTGGAAGACTGCGTTTGACTATAGCAATGCTGAACAGGATCGAAGGGAATTGAGAAGGTAACAGGGTGTCCAGGGTATCCAGCCTACACCGTATTACTTCATATTTTGGCAGCCCACCTCCCAGCCTGCCTCTGGAGGTAACAGTGAACTCTTCAGGTTCAAAGGTTTTCTTCAGAACTGCTAGCAGTTAGAAACACAGCAGGTCAGGGTGCAGTGATACAGAAGGTGGGTCAGGATGCAGTGATAGGGAATGTGGGTCGGGGGAATGACAGGGAATGTGGGTCAGGGGACAGTGACAGGAAATGTGGGTCAGGATGCAGTGACAGGGAATATAGGTCAGGATGCAGTGATAGGGGATGTGGGTCAAGGGGCCGTGACAGGGAATGTGGGTCAGGATGCAGTGATGGGGTATGTGTGTCAGGGGGCAATGAGAAGGAATGTGGGTCAGGATGCAGTGACAGGGAATGTGGGTCGGGGCAATGACAGGGAATGTGGGTCAGGATCCCATATGTGGGCTGACCCTGAGAGGGTTCCACAAAGTAGTGAAGTTTAGCTTCCCCAATGTATTGGAGACCACATCATGATCAGTAAATACAGTAAACAGAACTGAAAGAACAGAAGTGAATCTCTCTTCCTTTGCAAGTGACGTTTGGAAGCACAGTGGTTGGGAAAGTAAAGAAGCAGGTGTTGGATCTCCTGCTGAGTTTTGAGCTCTCAGGCAGGAAGGGTTGTAAGAGTGGACCAGGGTGTCATGAAGGGGACAGTCACTTTAGAAAGCTTGTGGAAGGGACAGTATGTTTGGTGGTGGTATCACCATAGCTGGTGCGAATGGTGGAGGATAATCCATTGAATACACTGATCATTGGGTTCAAAGTAGTGGACAAGGGTTTAGAGACAGAAGTAAAGGTATGGGAGTGGATGTGCAGGAAATAGAATAGATAATCTGAAGAGTCATATGAAGATTAAAATGTGATAGTGACTCAGATAATAACTGTAATGTCTTGTGTGGAATTGAAACATATAGACCAGGAAAATCTGCAGTTCAATGGTTAGTTGGAGTTATTGGCTAAGGCGGCAATAGAGGTGCTAAACTTAGCATTAGAACTATTGGACTCAGAAGAGTCAGTTAGTCCCGGCTTCTGATTGTTGTTGGTGAGTGCTGTAGAAATTTGTGATCAGTAAAACAAAATGGGATGAAGCATAGCTGAGCAAAGTAATTGTCAGTGGGTTCAGGAGAAAACCACAGGAAACATATGGGAAACAGAAATATTCCTTTGACTACTTCCACTACTGGCAGAAGGAAGAGGTAATGTTTTCATTCCTGTTTTGGATTGTCTCGGTTGCTGTGATGGAATTTGTGGCAACTATCAAACTATGAGCAGAGTTTGCAGAGCAGATTGTGTGATCCCAGTGAGAATGCTGACAGTCAGCTGGAATCTATAAAACAAAGCAGACATCTTTTTTCAGTTTTGTAGTTTCAGAGCTAAAAACAAGCAGGGGACAGTCTCAAGGAATAGCTGCTTAATTTTTAAAGCTTGAGGAAAAAGAGAGTGGTGGAGGCATATATACCCTACTGGATGCCTTCACTTGTCTTGGGTCTGTATTTGCACAGAAATAAGAAACAAAGAACAGACATTTGGTCAGAGAGTGATAAATATAGAAAATGGTCTGCTCACAAACTAGATTCACGTGTTGACCTTTCTGTGACAGTACAACAGTGCAATGGAAACTAGGCATGGAATTGGATTAGTGTCATTTGTGGCTTGTCTCAGACTCAACAAATTGTGGGTTCAAATCCCATTTCAGGAACAGAGCACAAAAATCAAGGCTGACTCTCCAATGCAGTGCTGAGGGAATCCTGTTTTGTTGAACATGCAGGTGGGTCATTAACCCAAAACTGAATCTGCCCTCTCAGTTAGACTTTTTAAAAATGGAATTGTTTGGAAAAGGACCACGGGTGTTGTTCCTTTTATCTGTCAATCAATATTACAGAAACAGATCACCATATTGCTGTTTGTGAATACTTGCTGTACACACATTGGTGGCCACATTTCCTACATCACAACAATGACTACACTTCAAAACAGCTTCATTAGCTCTAAAATATTCAACACGTCAAACGCTGTGAAAGACACAATAGAAATGCAAGTTTTCCTTTTTGTTCCTTTCTTGGCTGTTTCCTGCAGAACCGAAAACTAACAGAAAATGAGTGACAGATGGGTTCAGATCCGTAGTCTGGAATCTGTCTTCAATCTAGGAGCACAGTGTGAAAGCGAAGATTTACATGAAACAGATCTCATTCTAATCATGGGCGAGTGAGTCAGAAAATTCTATGTCATGCTGACATTCTCTGTTTCTTTGAACATCAACATTTTTGCATCAAGAACTGATGGAGACATGTGGGGAAGATTGAAGCAACAAGTCAGAGCATCGAGAATTCTAAAGCACTACACCGCTTCACAGAGCCCTGTGTTTATACAACTTTAACCTTGGCTCCCAATCTTGATGGATTTAGGAAACTGAACTCATTTCATGCTTTAAATAGCTAGTTAAATAATGAAACAAAATGACTGTATGCATGAATAGCTTTTTAATACTTACAGAAGAACATTAAAACAGTCCACTTGAATTTTGTTTCCCTCTTACTTGTTAAATGATCTAATACTGAGTATAATAGCTTCCATTCACTTTGTCCCGATTGAAACTCTGAAGCTCATTGCAAAGAGCAGATTTTAGATATCCATCCACCCCTGAAAATGTTAATTGTCTCACTGTTTTTTTGACAAAGCACTGCTCTAAGCACCATCAACCCCTTACAAATGCATAATTTCTCATAACAAATCTTACTAAGTAAAAGATCAGAAAATCTATTAGATCATATATAATTCATCCAGCTGATGCCAAGGATATCTGCATTAAAGATCTAACAAAATAACAGTTCAGAATTTTACCCAAGAATGTTTATTTACAAAAGCCATCTTACTCCAAAGTTTACTTGTTATGTGTAACTGAATGAGACACACTATATGTGATTTAGTGCAAAGTTCTTCACATATATTTTGCATGACATTCATTGCATCATCTTCCAAACTTCATGCCCATGTAAAGGTCACGATCCACAAATTCCCTCACTGACTATGTCTCTCTAAAGGTATATGGATTGTAATCAAGATTTCAGGGAATCTGATGATCTATGATTTCACTCAAGAACTAAAATATTCTTTATTGCAGGATAGTCAATTATAGTGTCTATAATTATTCAAACAATGATAATAATGTCTTGACATTAAAGAGCACTTAAATCCTCGATCACATATTTATGATCAGCACTCCAGCCTGTTACAGGATTAACTAAAAATCTAAAAGCTGAGAGAAATCCAGGAATCCATTCACACCTACTGAGGAACTGAGCCAAAGGAAAAAAAATGATAACTATAGTGAAGCCATTGTGAGCTTCAAACAGAGACACTGACTAAAGAAGGTTTTAGATTACATTACAGCGTGGAAACAGGCCCTTCGGCCCAACAAGTCCACACCGACCCGCCGAAGCGCAACCCACCCATGCCCCTACATTTACCCCTTACCTAACACTATGGCCAATTCACCTGACCTGCACATCTTTGGACTGTGGGAGGAAACCGGAGCACCAGGAGGAAACCCACGCAGATACAGGGAGAACATGCAAACTCCACACAGTCAGTCGCCTGAGGCGGGAATTGAAGCCGGGTTTCAGGCGCTGTGAGGCAACAGTGCTAACCACTGTGCCACCGTGCCGCCCAAGGAAGTGGTAGAAGAGAGCAAATGAGAACTAATGGATATTGCAATGTAAAAATTAAATCCTTGATTCAGAAGGCAATACCAGCCGACCTCTCGACAGTAAAGATATTGACTAGCTGACTCAGATGTTTACAAAAAGATCTTCTACGAAACAGAATTACAAGAATTTTCCGATGTAAGATAGCTGCTGGGTGTTCTAATCAAACAGGCGCCTGAAAGTAGGCAACTTAATTAATGGCCATGCATTAACCACATTTTATTAACAATGCCGAGAGTCTACTTTGAAACGGATATTTCTGAATTAGTTGTTTTGGTTTATTCTTTCAAACGATTTAGGTGTTGCTAGCTACACCAGCATTTTTTGCTCATTCCTAACTGCCTTTGAGAACATTTCTGCCTGTGTTCCAGACCTTGCCGCAGCCCTAGTCAAGTTGTTCCACGACAGTTACAACAACTGATAATGTGGAAAATTGATGAGCTATGCATGTACACAAAAGGCAGGCCAAATCCAACCTAGACAATTGTCACCTCCCCACCACCATCAGTGTACTCTTCATCATCAGTAAAGTGGTGTAAGGTGTCATCAACATTGCTATCAAGCAGCACCTGCTCAGCAATAACCTGCTCAGTGATGCCCAGATTGGGTTAAACCGGGGCCACCCATCTCCCGACATCATGATGGCTTAATTTAAACGTGGACAGAAGAGCTGAAGTCCACAGCTGAGGTGAGGTGAGTTGGGAGTGACTGGCCTCAATATAAAGGCTACATTTCTCCACATGTGGAATCAAAGAGCCCTATCAAAACTGGAGTCAATGAGAATAGAGGAAAATTTCTCCACTGTTTGGAGTCAGACCAGGCACAAAAAACGATGGCTATGATTGTTAGTGGTCAGTTATCTCAGCTTCAGAACAATTTTGGCAAAGTTTCTCAGGGTAGTGTCCTAGGCCCAACCTTCTTCAGCTCCTTCATCAATGACCTTCCTTTCATCATAAGGTCAGAAGTGGGGATGTTCACTGATGATTCCACAATGTTCAGTAAACTCATGACTCCTCAGATATTGAAGTAGGCCATGTCAAAATGCAGAAAAATCTAGACAATATCTGGGTTTGAGCTGACAAATGGCAAGTAACATTCACATCACACAACAAACAGGCAATGAGCATCTCCAACAAGATAGCATCAAACCATTGACCTTCCACATTCAGTGAATTACCATCACTGAATCCCATGCTAAAAGCATCCTGGGTTACCATTGAGCAGAAACTGTACAGAACTAGCCACATGAGTACAGTGGCTCCAAGGGCAGGTCAGAGGTGAGGACTGCTGCAGTGACATACCTCTGACTCACAGACCCCCCCATCCATCATTTACAAATCACATATCAGGAGTGTGACATTATAAGATATTCCATTTATCAACTGCACAACAGCTAACCTCGAAGGCAACCTTTGATTATTAAATCTCCACATCACTTAACACAAAATGAAGTGCTTCCAATTAATTTAAACATTAATGAATTGCATCAGAAACGTTTTGAATGCTGAATCATAAATCTTGAGAATCAAGACCATTAGGCATATTAATTAATATTCCAGTTTCCAGTTGTTATGTTAAATGGAACTGTTTAAAACCCATGTGAATTGTCTTGTGAAGTTTTAAGAATTTTTATAGGTTTACTGAAGTATACTTATCCTGAAGTTGAATAGGGTTATGATCAGTAAGGGCAAAGTGGTATAATCATGTAGCTGCATCTGATTAGATTCAACAGCTGAATTGTTTCAGATGTGCTTTGTGGTTTTTCAGTATGGTAGTCTGTATAACAGATGTGTTGCAGCAAATGGACTGCAACTATTCAAGAAGGCAGCTCAGCACCTCCTTCTCAAGGGCAACTAGAGACGGGCGATAAATGCTGGCCAGCCAGCGATGCCCAAAATAACATATAAGACAGACAATTAGGTTGTTGTTGGGACAGAAGTCTGACAGTTTATTAATAACATTAGCTATTTACTCAGCTGCAATATTACACAGTTACACACAAAGTGCTTACTGCTGTTACTGTGCTACATGGATATAAGTGAATGACTGAAGATAATATACTAATTCCATTGCACCCAGGAGCCTGACTGAAGGTGAGGCCAATGCCATTATACTAGAATATCACATGTCATGTAACCATCTTAGAGGTACTAGTCTGGAATCCACATCTTAACATTTTATCCCACTTTATTCTTGAAAGGATGGGAATCCTATTTTTTCTGATAAACATGTGCAAGGATGCATTTATATATACTGGGCTGAATCTTCTGCTCTTTTGAGCAGTGTGGGAAATGACACTAAAATTGGGAAAATAATGTGAAAATGAAAAGCACTGATTCTCAACTTCAAAAAAACAGTTTCCAATATTCCCCTTGCACTTTGAACAGTGAGTTCTGAATCTCACTAACAAGTGGCAACCATGTTATTTCCAAATATCTACATCTCATTATTAGCTAATTCAAACACGTTTCAATGCATCTAGCAATTCTCCCCCTCCCAAGATACCAGAGTGTCCATTCCTGGCATCAATGGGTGGCACAGTGGTTAGCACTGCCGCCTCACAGCGCCAGAGACCTGGGTTCAATTCCCACCTCAGGCGACTTTCTGTGTGGAGTTTGCACATTCTCCCCGTGTCTGCGTGGGTTTCGTCCGGTTTCCTCCCACAGTCCAAAAATGTGCAGGTTAGGTGAATTGGCCATTCTAAATTGCCCGTAGTTTAGGTGTAGGGGAATAGGTCTTGGTGGGTCGGTGTGGACTTTTTGGGCCAAAGGGCCTGTTTACACACTGTAAGTAATCTAATCTAATCTAATGTCAGAGCAGCAAGAGTAGCAGCTCAGTGCTTGCTTCTTCAAGCCTACAGATAATGCTGCCTTTACATCAAAGTCCATGCACGCTCCATGGACACTGGCCTCTTCCACCTTTATCCACGCAAGTGGGCATTGCCAAACCACTGACTTCATCATATTAAACAGGATCCTGGATGCTTTCTGACCAACACACACACCACCTAAGCTTGTCAGGACTTCAGGTTGGTGCACAGGGAGAGTTCTGACTTGTATGGCCAAGTTACTTTACCTGTCGAGGGTGAGTAAATGTAGAGGACAGGAAAGGCTGATATATGATGACAGCAGGTATGTGGACATGATGCATGAAACAATGAGAGCTATCATCCATGAACCTTAGTGAGATAAATGTCTAATGACAGAATTAATGAGTGGTGGGCTTGAGTGCATGAACCAGCAGAGAGAAGATGATGGTGCATTTCTTTGCAAAGCACTGAAGGTTATTAACCTTCTGTGTGTATCACCTGGGGTACTGCTAGCTAGGTCCAGACTGGCTGAGTTTGGTAGCATGTCCTCCTTTACCAATCATCAGGAACAAGTACCGCCTCTTCTCCAACCACCACCACATACATGGGCCCTATCAGTGAATCAAGGAATGAACCTGCCTTTCTGGGTTATTTGCTTCAGGGTAACAGTGCAGCACAAGTGCGAAGGGAACACTGCAAAGTCCAGACAGCAGAATGCACTTCAATCTGTCTTGCCATACAAATCCATGAAATGGATGTGTATGCGAATGGGTTACACAATAAATGAGCTGAAGAGGGAACGATTGCTTGAGAAAAGTCCAAACCAGCCGTGACAGACTACCCACCAGAAATATCACCTAAAAGGTGTTGGTGAATATTTAGACTACTGTCTAAAATTTAGATTACTGTCTCTATACATTCAGCTAAGGCCCTGGTGGTTGACCAGATCTAATTGTTATAGTTATCATGACTTGGTGGTGCAACCTCATCCTGTTGTGCGCTATCTTACATCACAGATAGATGCGTATATATTGTCATAGATGTACAGTTGCCATCTAGCATGACAACTTCAGTATTTGAGTCATTGTCCAGTGTGATGGCTGGTTGATAATATGCAACTTGGATGTCTTGTCTTTTTGTTCACAGGACTTGATCATTGTTCATGATGACATTATATGGTCAAGTCTGGACTCAACAACATGATGTCTTTCCATGAACTCATCTGGAAAATCTCAAACTCTTTCACTTTGTTTCTGATTCAAGCTGGGATGTCTGTCTACCTGCTCATTAACCACTTTCTCAATTCTTTTCAACAATGCTTCATGTGTGTGAGAGGGAAGGAAGTACCAGGTGGGATTTGTCATCAAACCATCAAAGCTGCCACTGAGAGTAAACTGTTGCCCAGAGGATTGGTTCATAGATTTAACATTGCTATCTGAAACTCATTGCTATCTGAAACTCATGGCAAGCTGCTTTAAGTTTACCCTGTGAACAGTGCATTATGAAAGGCTGTTCAACTCACAGTAATAAGGAGAGGAGGTAATATATTGAAAACTCTATTTCCTGCCTATGTCTCAGAAGGAAGCTACACTGCACCACAGCCTGTTGTCGAACACAATTTGTTGAGACACGCCAAACATAGTCAATGTGGTGGGCAGTGTGTCACCAACTGTTGGGGGTCAGTGGTAGCATTAATATGTCACACTGAAGAGATATTAGTGAAGTAAACAGTCACCAGAATGTAGTGTATCCTTGTGCACTGGAAAATTGCAATCTAGCACCACAGATTGGAAAGAATTTTTTGTGGAAGTAATCTCCTCGCTATTTCATGTGCCAATCCTTTGAGTTTGTTCTGCACAAATAGGTGCAACCTATTTGTAAATGCCTTGAAGATTACTCTCTTGGAGAGTCCTAGTTCCTCTTTGAGTGACCAGAACAAATAGGGCTTCTTCCAATGATGATCTACTTTTTGAGCTACTGCAGCTGTTCATCATCTGACCATAGCTTGCTGGATCTGTCTACTTGGATGTGACCAAAATATATGAGATTGATGAGGCAGTCTAGAACCTTTGAGTTGTAACTGAGAATTTGCCATCTTGTGGATTGTGATCATACGTAGATCCATGTATACAGGCAAACCAAAAATAGATACTCCATTTGTTTCAATGAGGTGACTGGGTTTAGTCATCCATCCGAAGGATCTGTATTGCCGCATTACATAGATAAAGGGGGAGAAAGTGAGGATTGCAGATGCTGGAGATCAGAGCTTAAAAATGTGTTGCTGGAAAAGCACAGCAGGTCAGACAGCATCAAAGGAACAGGAGAATCAACGTTTCGGGCATAAGCCCTTCTTCAGGATACATAGATAAAGCCAATGCATGGGATGTCAGACCTGTTGTAAGCAGCTAACTTATCTTGTGTGACCTGCACTAAACTGAGGATTTCCTGAGTATATCTCAGGTAAGCTACATACAGGGATGATATTTATACTGGAATCAGTACATTGTGACCATATCTTTTGGGTTTATCACTTCATGGAGAAAAAACACTTCTTCTCAGGTGTGGATGTGGAGTTTCTTCAGTACTGTATCATTGTTTTCTGTAAGTAGTGTCATTGCAGTTAACACTTGGGCTTTATTAATGTTATACTTTCATGGAGGGAACTGTTAATATTCCATAATATTGTTGCTTGGTTGGTTCTTCTTCAAAATTTGCTATAAAATATGGTGTTACACTTTGGGTTTCTCTGACCACTCAGACTTTGTATACAGTTCAGCCCTCCACCCTCTTCTGGAACACAGTTTGCATTTGTCAGAAACTGGTGGACATTGTACTGGGGAGTGAGAAAAGTCATACCTTCTACAAGATTTGGGTATTCTCCAAAAAGTGTCAATGGCAGCAATTGTTATTCCAGAGTCAACTTTAGTCTAAATAACAAACACCAGAGTCAAAGAACACAATTGCCACTTTCTGGAGAATTTCCAAATCTTGGACAAGGTGTGACTTTTCTCACTCCCTAGTACAATGTCCAGCATTTCTGACTACTATAATTGCACTGATCTTGTGTCCTTCTTCCAATAAAGCATAAATAACACATTATTGAGGTTTCTCCTTTCTGAAGTGCCTTTCTGAAGGCTTTGGTAAATGTTGAGACATGATCAGCTCCATAAGCCTTTCAACTAAATTAGCTTTAGTGAAACCGCATTCCATATTTTACGCCAATATTTGTCTTCAAATTGGTCAACCTTTTCACCTAGAAGTTGGCAGCATGACATGATTTCAAACCTGTATGTCCTGAAATTAAAATTCAAGTTGATCTTCTAGAAGACTAAACATTATTTTCAGAACCTTTGCAATCATTGTCAGAAATACTACAGTATTGCATTCTTTTTAACCCATCAGTGTTCAACATGAAAAGACGTTTAGCTGTCTGACATTCATCATCAGTTATCTGCTGATACATCAAGTGAAGACTTTGTTTTTTGAACAACTGAAATCCTTACTGCATGTCCATAGATTGCCAGTCCATGGTGAGATATTTTCTTTTCATTTTCTTGTGCACCTTTACTATCTATATAATGGCAGATCTATCTATATAATAGATCTCTAGTGCAGTGTAATGCTTTTCTGTTTTTGTTATTAGCTTCTCTCTTTTACTTCATATTTTGCCCGTTTAAATTTTGCAGAAGCATACCTGTATGTGGATTTTGCTCCAAAAACAATAATGAATGACAGGTACTTTTTTTTTGTTTTGACACGGTTTGGGGGAAAAAATGGCAAAATTGATGATATCTGTATACAATCAAGGCCTCTTTAGTGTGAAAAACATATTTATCTGTGCTTGTTATCTCTACCTGGTTCTAAACTCACTTCATTAGATCATCTACTTGCTGCCACTAATTAGTTGTTGCAACTAAATTTGTGTCCAATTATTGTGAACATTATTGTGGTTTTCTGTACTTTAATCTGAATAACAAATACCACAGACAAATTGGTTCCTGTTGAGACAGATGTCTTGAAGTTTATCGACATTGCTAACTAATCACAAAAACATAATACTACAAACTTCCATTCATAGTCAGAGTTCTGTGCTGATTGATGTTGCTATTCATTAACTAGCAGACTGAAGGCACTGCACTGACTCCATTGCACAGGCAGTGACTGAAGATGAGGTGAGCCCCTTGACATAAGCATATCACATGTTGCAATGTCATGCAACTGTCTTCAAAGTATGGCCCTATCTGATCTGGAATCTATGCCATAGTATAACAGCTTCCACAGTTTCATCAAAAAAAGGCAGCAAGCAGAGCTGAACTGATAGACCAAAAAGCAGGCAGAATATCAACATTACTGTTGCATGGCTCCCAGCAGGCCATATTTAATTTCCTTCTCAGGCAATGAAAGGACACTGGGGGTGTTCAAACTGAGCCAGTAGAAGAAGTTAGCTATCTTGTGAGCTCATGGTGTAATGAATGTGATGAGCAGCTATCATGTCTAATTTGATAATCCTCGACTCCATTTCCTATCTTGCCCTATAGCCCTTGATCCCCTGACTGATTAAAAATCTGTCAATGTCAGCCTTGAATATATTTAAACATCCAGCCTTGCCAGCCCTCTGTGGTAAAGAGTTCTATAGATTGACTGCCCTCTGAAAGAAGACTTTCCTCTTCATTTCTGTCTTAAGTGAGTGGCCCTTTGTTCTGAAATTATGCCCTCTTGTATTAGACTCTCCCACAAAAGGAAACAACTATTCAGCATCTAACCTGTCAAGTTCCCTAAGAATCTTGTATACTTTAGTAAGGTTATCTCACTCATCTAAACTTCCATGAGTACAGCCTACTCAATCTCTCTTCGTAAGGCAATCCCTCTATTCCTGGGATCAACTTTCTCTAGACTGCCTCCAATGACACTATATCTTTCCTTAGATAGTGGTACAAAACTGATTGCAGTATTCCAGCTGTGATCTAACTAGTGCCTCGCACAGTTATTAGCGAGACTTCCCTATTTTTATATCCCTCCCCCTTTGGACAAAAATTCCATATGACCTTGTGAATAGAAAGAGTGTACACAAGTAGGGTGGAGGGAAAGCAGAACCTGGAATTAAGTAATAATACTTGCTTGAAGAGCCAACGCAGGCATAGTGGGCTGAATGGCCTCCTTGTACACTGTAACAACTCTGTTATTCACTGAATATTCCATTTGCTCCAGCTATTATCTGCTGAATTTGAATGCTCACTTTCTGTGATCTACACCTGAGAACTCACATACATCTATTCTGTAGCTTTCTGCAGTTTTTCTCCATTTAAATAATATTCAACTCTTCTATTCTTATTTAGATAACCCCACATTTTTCCACATTATATCCCAGCTGCCATGTTTTTTGCCCATCCACTAAACCTGTCTGTATTCCTCTGTAGAATCTGTGTCATTCTCACTACTTGCCTTCTCAGCTATTTTTATCTGCAAGCTTAGATATAGTGCATTCATTTTCCTTAATAGGGTCATTAATATATATTGTAAATAATTGAGGCCCCAGCACTGATCCCTGTGGCACTCCACTCATTACAAGTTGCCAACTTGAAAACAATGCCCTTATCCCAACTTGCTATCTTCTCTTAGTTAGCTAAACCTCTATCTATGCTCGTATGTACTGCCTCAGTCTATGTGGCATAAGTACACCACATTGTTAAGGAGGAAGTTTCAAGATCTACCCTTGTAGGTGTGATACATGGTTGCCACAGTTCACCACTGTTTGAGAAGCGAATATTTAAGATGTTAAATGGGATCTATATTAATGCGTGGAAGTTTGTATCTGTGTGCTGCTCATGTGAAGTATGTGTGCTTGCATGGAACTGTCTCTGTGTATCATAATCCTCTCTGTAATAACCTTTGCCCATTTTATATATCTTGGCAGAAGAGTACAGGCGATGCCTTCCTGTGGCTTGACATAGGAAATTGAATCACATGGAATTGATATCAATAAAATCTCCCTCTGTTCAGTCAGTGCCTTCAGAATTAATTGATCTGGAAGAAGAGAATCACATAGAAGCTAGAAAGAAAACTAGTTAAACCATTGTTTGCAAAAATACAAAGTGTAAAGTTGGAGATAGATAATCAGAGATTACGTTGTGGAGGGAATTCACAAATAAAGTCAAGTGCAACTATTCTGCTTGGAAGTTTCTGCTTACAAATATAAGATTTTAAAGGCTTTTTTGTTTCCCCTGGTACTTAAGATATATTTAGTCATAGAGATTTTGTAGCTCATAACATGAAACATTTATTAAACTCTTGCTGCAGTTGTTCAATCACTGAAATAATTTTCATGTCTCATTCTCCAAACAGGTTCAATTATTGAATTACAGTATTTCAAAGCTGGCCTTCCAACATCTTGTGCATTGAAATCCAATTTGGTTCACAAGTTTATTGAAGCTTCTCATTGAAATTATCTGGCGATTACCCTCCAAAAAAGTTCCCAACTCTGTGTTAGACTTGAAATCTTTCCAGAGTCTTTGCTTACTTAGTCAGATAGTTACCCAGGAAAGGTTGTAGAGTCAAAGAGTCATAGAGTCATACAGCCTAGAAACAGACCCTTTGGTCCAACCAGCCTTTTAACTAGGTGCCACCCTCTTCCTCAGAACACTTATCCTATACCTTCAGCTTCTCACAAAGAGGCTTTGCGACATTTAAACTTACTGGAATATGGCAGCTATTGCTGTAAAAAGGGAATATGTCTTCTGTGAAGATTCAACCTGACGCTGCTTGTATGCTTGTTGGATCCTGCATCCAGAGTCTGGCCTGAAAAATCCCGGAAAGACTTCTTGTCCGATCTGAAGATTTGATCATATTGATAGGTTTGTGCTTAATTCATCAATTCTATTCATATATGAGAAGATTGAACAAGTCAAGAGAACGGAAATCTCTACTTGGGGAATCTAGCATTCTGTTGTAAGTGAAGAACTTAAGAATAAAGTTGAAGTAACTTAATTTATCCTCCTTTCAACATTTTAAACTCGGCCCAGCACATCGCAGTTTAGCACCTTAACAAATTAGAAATAAACAAAGTACATTTCCAGTGCAGTTGCTGACGGTCCCTCTAAGGACCACTGTTTAGCTTCTCAACATCTAGACAAAATGGGACAAGCATGCATTGATTTATCAGCTTTCTTTATTTCTCTAGGAAAGCTGAAAATTGGATCCCTCAGCAGGAATTTCCATCTGGGGTGTGTACATCGCTGCCAACGCCAGCATTTATTATCCATCTAATTGCTGTTGAACAGAATTTCAGAGGGCAGTTAAGTGTAACTGTGGGGCTAAAGTGACATGTAGATCAGGCCAGATAGAGATGGCAGATTTTCTATCATGAAGGACATTAGTGAACAGGATGATTTTCTTTTAATGAAAATCAATGATAGAGTCATCATCATTATTCCTGGCTTCCAATTGTAGATTTCCGAATTTAAGTTCCAGTACCTACATTCATAAGATTGGAACCCATAAGCATTAGTTAATCACCCTGAAATAACTCCACACAGGCCAGTCTCCAATCACCAAGTCACCCTTCATTTATATGTGGAGTGTTCTTGACACTGATCCAACTCCCTTAGAACCAGTTCTCAGGGTGAACAGGATGGCTGATGCTCCTTTTTATTTTTTTTTAACCAGATGTCTGACACTCCTGTTTATTTTTAATTTTTTTTTATTTTTACCCCCACACTACCACCTAACTGCAGGTAGTGCTTATTTTTCCCCTCAGCACCCATCTTGTGTATGTGCAGGTGTGAGACACAATGAGAGACACAAGGTGCATGAATCTTTATTCAGTTTCCACCACCAGGAAGATAGGAAAACACCCGGGTGGCCAGTGACAAACACTGCCCTTCACATCAAAGAGCAATGCTGTGTGATCAAACAGTAAAGGGGAGGGCAGGGATTAAATTAAAATAGAGTTGGAGGGGGAAATAATGCACTCCATTCCCTGCGGCGCCCACCTCTCCCTGAACAACTCCAGGGTGTTGGTGGATACCGCGTGCTCCTTCTCCAGAGACACCCGGGCTCTAACGTAACTGCGGAAGAGGGGCAGGCAGAGGGCCCTAACAACCCCCTCCATGGCCTGCTGCCTGGACCTGTTTATGGCCAGTTTACTCCTGTTTATATCTGTCAGCCAGGGCTCCCGGATTTGGCCAGATTTACAGTCCCATTCAGGGAACTCCTACTCTATGAGATCCACCCGGTTGCCCTTGTTACAATCATGACAAACCCAAGCTTTTAGATTACTTGTCCAGTGTCGTTCCAGTACACCACCACCATGTGACAAAGTGTTGGGGTGTAGGGCACTCATTTAAAACCCTGTGTAAAAAAGTGAATCAGGCAGGCACGTGGTGTCCAGGCTCATAAGCAATAATCCTTTGATGATCCTCTGCTTTTCAGACAACAAGCAGGTGGTCCTCTGTTGAAAATATGTGCCTCCGCCCCCACCCTCATCAGTCTGTGATGTGGTGCATTTGTGCTAAATGCTGAACCTTAAATTATTTTGCTGGTAAATAATCACCACTTCTCTGCTGCATTAATTTCAGCATTCACAGACACCAGAATACCATGGCAACTGCATAATGTTTTAAATGCACCACAATTGAGGCCATATGTTGTGCTTTTACAAAACTGAAACAATTAATCACAAGTCTTTTTATAATTTTATCATATAATGCCGGAAATTGAAAAATTAATATGCACTCCACCTTAGTCCTCATGTTTATTACTGTGTTTTCATTCTGAAGCTTCAGTTGTATAACATTTCGAACTCAGAAATAGCTTGAGGTAAGTTTTTGACTGATCCTTTGTGTTTTCCAAATGAAAATGGTTGAATGTCTCCACACAAACAAAGCCACTAATTTTACATCAGCAACGATCTGGACTGCTCTATGATGTGAAAAAGAGAATATTAGCAGATTAATATTAGTGATTCATGGGAACAGTTAGGCAAGCACATAAACTTGGAATTATACTGTAATTTTCAGTTTAAGAGCAGTTTTGTGGTCTGAGTTCTTAAAACTTCAGTATAAATTAACTGCAAATGTGAAATTCAAGCATTATATATATTATGTTAGATATATAGATATCAGTCAATCCAGGATGTTTCAAGTTCTTAAGAGCTGCTGTTCAAAAAGAGTAAACCTGTCCTGCCTTGTGCTGGTAATGGGGACATTGGCCTGCAGATTTTGAGCCACACCTCTTATCCATTCTCTTTGAGAATGCTAGGAGTACCAGATCAGGAAATTACAATGGTAAAGTTTGATCTGTAACTGAAAAATAAAGAACTGCAGGCTCTGAAAACCGAATAGAAGACCAAGAAACAGTTAACAGATCAGTTGGAAAGATCTTAAACATCTTAATTTCAGGATCATTCTCATAAAGGGTTATATTTAAATTGTCAACTAATTTGTCCTTTCCAGTGATGCTGACTGCTGACTTAGCACCAATCCAAGTTTATCGCCCAGTGCTTCAAATATTTTGGACATATAAATGCCAACCAAAGTGTTTATTAGGTTCTTGTTATTTATGTGAATACCATTTGTGCAGAAAGGGGAGTTAAAAAGCGATTTAAAAGTTAATATTGAAGTTTATTAGCTCTACCCAACCTGATGATATCACAGTTTTTGGGTGGAGAAATAATTAGTCTTGCACAAGGGTCTGATAACAACAAACATAGCATCTCTATCTCCTGATAAATGGAGTTATGCCTTACTAGTTAATGTAAATTGCACATATTGCTGTTATGCAATAAACTTAAGACCATAAGACATAGGAGCGGACGTAAGGCCATTCGGCCCATCGAGTCCACTCCACCATTCAATCATGGCTAATGGGCATTTCAACACCACTTACCCGCACTCTCCCCATATCTCTTAATTCCTTGTGAGATTAAGAATTTATCAATCTCTGCCTTGATGACATTGAACATCCTGGCCTCCACTGAGCTCCGTGGCAGTGAATTCCACAGACCCACCACTCTCTGGCTGAAGAAATGTCTCCTTATTTCCGTTCTACTTGACATTGATATGTAATATAGGTGCTTCTTGTTAAGGCTCGCTGATGATCAATTCTCCACCAGTGCTAATTAAAGCCCAGTCTTGGCATTAAATGGAAGATTTCTGGCAGTGAACTGCAATGTGACTGCACAGTTTCCAGGCCAGACAGCTAAGGTATCTTTAAAACAGGTACATGGCATCACAACTTGTGACTTTTCAGTATAAAGGAACCTGCCTCACTTTTAGTCAGTCTCTTAATGCAATAGAGTCAGTGTGGTGTACTCAGTATGTCAGTTACATATATGTAATGTACAGTAACGTCAATATACATGGAATACTTGTATGTCTACAACATTTCAGTAATGTAAGAAATTAGAGATGTTAATAAACTTCACGACATCTGTCACATCAAGAATTCAGTCTTGGTGGTACGTGAGCTAATGTATAGGGCTGCATTTAGGTTGACACAGGAACATAGAAATTAGGAGCAGGAGCAAATCATTCAAACCTGCTCCACTATTCTATATGGCTTTGGCTGATCATCCAACTCAGTAGCCTGTTTCCATTTTCTCCCTATATCCTTTGATCTCTTAACTCCTTCTTGGAAACATTCAACATTTTAGCAAAGAATTCCACAAACTCATCACTCTCTGGAGGAAGAAATTTCTCTTCATCTCAGTCCTAAATGACCTACCATATAGCCTTAGACTTTGGCCCCTTGTTCTGGACTTTCTAATCATCAGGAACACCCTCCTTTAGTTTAGCCTTTTTAGTCCTGGAATCATAGAACCCCTACAGTGTGGAAACAGGCCCTTCGGCCCAACACGTCCACACCGACCCTTCGAAGATTTACCCACCCAAACCCATTCCCCCACTCTATTATCCTATATTGACTAATTCATCTAACTTACGCATCCCTGACCACTATGGGCAATTTAGCATGGCCAGTTCACCTAACCTGCACATCTTTGGATTGTGGGAGGAAACCAGACCACCCAAAGGAAACCCACTGTTGGAGTTTTATAAGTTTCTACGAAAGCCTCCCCTCATTCTTCCAAACTCCAGCGAATATAGTCTTCTCTTCATACACCTGCCCAGCTATCCCAGGAGTCAATCTGGTAAACCTTTGTCGTACTCCCTCTCTAGCCACAACATTCTTCCTCAGATAAGGAGATAAAAACTGCACACGATACTCCAGGTGCAGAATCACCAAGGCACTGTACAATTTACCACATCATTGTGGCAATGATGTTTGACGAAAGAAACAATTTCACAAAGTGCCCAAACAGCAAATGCAAATGGTTGGTAGCCAGACCCCAATACAACACAGCCGGGTTGAATTTGTCTTGTATTTTATAGACAGGATACAGATGGGCAATTTTCCACACTGCCAGTACTTCCTCTATTTGTAGTCATACTGCAACAGCATCACCAGTGGTATGGCTAGTTCTGGAGTAAAACACTTCAGTACTATTGTTGGAAGGTTGTCAGGGCCATTGTCTTTATGTTTGTCTAATTCCTTCAGCTGGCTCTTGATATCATGTGAAGTGAATTGAACTGCAGAAGACTGGCATCTGTGACTGCTTGGTCTTCAGGAGGAGCCTCAGATGAATCATCCATTCAGCACCTCTGGCTAAAAGTGAAGGCTTTCGATTTTATCTTTTGTACTGATTTACTGAGCATTCCCCATCACTGATTTATAGGCCTGACACCCCCTGTCTGTTGTTAAACTGGCCCTCACAATTCACGGCCAAACGTGGCAGGATTGCAAAGCTTAGATCTGACCATTTGGTTGTGGGATCACTTAGCCTTGTCTGTTATCTGTTGCATCACTGTTTGGCAGGCAAGTATACCAGGTTGCAACTTCAACAGGCAATAAAACTTTCTCTCCTGGTTATAAAAGGGGTGGAGGTAAACTGGGATATGCTACAGGAGCAGTCTGCTCCAGCTTGGAACTTCCACCGCAAAGAAATTCAGGGCCATATTCATCCGACAGCTCCATCCTTGTCCCTGCACAAAGAGTAAATGTCTGTCTGCTAGACGTGGTGAGTGAGGGAGGTCCCTTTCGGTCTTAGGTAGCCTTCTTGTTGTTCTGGCTTTCTGCTTCCCTGATTCAATGTTGCTTGTGACTGAAGATACCCTTGCTGGAGTGACAGTCCTGGTTGCAGAGGTCACATCTGTATGTGGTCGTTGATCTGCTCGAGCTGTTGCACTCCTTCCTTCATGCCCACTTGTCTGCTGCAGCAATCATCAGCTTGTTCTCCCCTGTTTTGAGGTGTTCGTTCAGGGTGCTTCTCCGTCTCGTGCGGTCAGCTGCAAGCCTTTCTCAGGATTCTGTAATGATATCAAGCGCCTTCATGTCCTTCATGCAGACATCCTTGTAGCACAGCTGGGGATGCCCCGTGGATCTCTTTCCAGATACGAGCTCTCCATTGAGGATATCCTTTGGGGGGTGGCCATGCTCCATGCAGTGGACGTGGCCCAGCCAGCGCAGTCTCCGCAGCCTGAGCAGTGTCTACCTCCTGGGAAGGCCAACACGAGATAGGACCACTGTGTTGGACATTCTGTCTTGCCAGGATATGCCCAGGATATGGCGGATACTCCTCAAGTGGAAGGTGTTCAGTCTTCTCTACTGCCTGGCATATGTAGTCCACATTTCACTGTTGTACAGCAGTGTGCACATACAGGCATTGTAGGCTGGCATTTTTGTCTTCACTGTCAGCTTAAGATTTGTCCATACTCGAGTTGTGAAGCAAGCAAGAGTTGAGGCTGCTTTCCCAATCCTCTTGTCGATCTCTGCGTCCAATGCGAGGTTGCCAGTGATGGTAGAGCCAAGATACGTAAACTGATGGACGATATTGAGTTTGTAATCGTTGATGATGATGATGACTCATGGTGCCTCTGTGTCCTGTCCTAGGACGCTCGTCTTCTTCAGACTGATAGTCAGCTCAAAATCCTTGCAAGCATGGGAGAGGCGGTCTATCAGTAACTGCTGGTTTTGTATTGCAACTGCAGCATCATCGACAAACAGCACGTCCCTGATGATTGCTGCATATACTTTTGCCTTGGCTCTGAGGCTGGTCAGGTTGAAGAGCCTGCCATCTGATCTAAAGGCATGTTTCAGGAGCACTGCAAAAAAAATCCCAAAGAGTGTGGGAGCGAGGACACAGTCTTGTTTGATGCCACTGTGGATGTTGAAGGGCTCAGAAGAGCTGCCGTGGAACTGCACTGTCCTCTTCAGGTTACTGTGGAAGGATTCCATCATGCTCAGCAGTTTCGGCAGACAGCTGATCTTCAGGAGAACCTGTGGACTAGATCTAATGCCTCAGTGAGTCAACGAAGGTGACATACAAGGGCATTTTCTGCACTTGTCCTGCAGTTGGCGAAGGGAACAGATCATATCTACTGTTGACCTTATAGCTCGGAAGCCGCGTTGTGACTCTGGGTATACATGCTCTGCCAGTTTCTGCAGGTGAGTCAAGATGACCCGAGCAAAGGCTTTGCGGAGAGAGATGCCCCTATAGTTACTGTAGTCACTTTGCTCACCCTTGTTATTGTAAATGGCAATGATCTTGGTATCACTCATGGCCTGCAGTACAGCTCCTATGCAGATGTGGTAGATTTTCATAAGTGTCCCTTCAGAAAATGGGGTCAATATATGCACTGTGCTTGGAATTAGGCTGAGGTAACATAAATGTTCCTAGAAGAACCCAGGCACTCGGCACTTCTATGAGCCCTCTTTCACCTACATCTCCTCCCTCCATGAGCAGCTTGGCCCGTGCAGCAGATGCTTTGAAATCTTCTCCAAATACAGCAACCACTGCCTGTCAATTTCACCAATCCCCTGTGTCTTTTTAATTCACTCATGGGAAATGGGCATCATTGGGTACCCGGCATTTATGGCTCATCCTCAGTAACCCTTGAGAAGGTGGTGGCGAGCTACCTTCTTGAACCACTGCAGACCGTGTAATGCAGGTGAACCCATAATGCCATTAGGGAGGGAAATTCCAGGATTTTGTCCCAGTCATATATTTCCAAGACAAAATTGTGAGTGTCTCAGAGGGAACTTGCACTTGGTGGTGTTTGCATGTATCTGCTGTCTTTGCTCCTCCAAATGGTAGTGATTGTGGATTTGGAAGGTGCGGTCTGAGAATCTTTGACCAATTTCTGTGTGTTTTGTAAGTGGTACACACTGTTGCTATTGAGTGTCAGAAATGTAAGGAGTGGATATATGTGGGGGTTGTGTCAATCAAGTGGTTTGCTTTATCCTGTATAATGTAAACCTCTTGAGTATGGTTGAAGCTTCACTCAGGCAAGTGGGGAGTATTCCATCACACACTCCTGGCTTGAGCCTCGTAGATGGTGGACTGGCTCTGGGGAGTAAAGAGGTGAATCACTCGCTGCAGAATTCCTAGCCTCCGACTAGCAAACTCAGACAAAGCCTGTTGAAATTAATTGACAGCTAAACTGAGAGTTCATGCTAATTACAGTATTGTTAAAGGTACCATATAAATATGAGTAGTAGTTGTTAGATAATAACAAAAAAGTAGCATGTGAATATGAAACAGAATATAATTCAATATCCTGTGCTATATCTGGATTTCTGGCCAGGTGATAGGTCTTCTGATCAGACTAAGTAACAAGTGGAATCTCTCTTTGGAAGATTTGAGCATATTCAACAAATGATTAAAACTCTCTATCCTACAGCAGGAATAATGCTGCACATAATCACCCGAGGAAACTTGCTCAGTGAAGCAGTTGTTAAAGGTGATAACAAGTTCCATGACTCACTGCAAACTCAATGTATAAACTGAATTACTACTCTTACTTCCCAATCAGGCATATGCCTTCCTGATGAAGATCAGACTTCCTGGGCCTACAGTTCACACATGAAATCCAGAGCCAGATGTGGAGACTTGGCTTCAATCTCACAAATCTGCAGATAACAGTGAACTTAAGACAAATCCAAACACCCTAATTATCACAATCATGCTGTGGAAATCTGTCATGCATTTATTCCTTTATGGACTGTGAGTGTCATTGTCAAGGCTAGCATTTCTGGTCTATCTCTAATTGCCTCTGTCGAGTGACTTACTCTGCCACCTCAGAGGGCAGTTAAGAGTCAGCTGCATTACTGTGGATCCTGAATCACAGGTTGGTCAGACCTTCCCTAAAGGACGGTAAAAGACCACATGGGTTTTTACAACAATCAATGAAAGTTTTATTATATCATTACTGGGACGGCTTTATTTCCAGATTTATCAATGGAAATTAAATTCAACCAGCTGCTGTGGTGGAATTTGAAGCTGTATCCCCAGATTTTAGCTTGGCTTTCTGGATTAACAGCTAGCTGTGATTGTTGTTTTTTTCTCTCAAGACAATACCCATGCCGAGATTTTTTTTTCATGTTACATGGAATAACATGAGTATTTATGCATCAGGTAAAATACCTTCGTGATGGCCAAAATCCGCAATCAGGTTCCTTCATAGATCAATGGAGCTAATTAAATCTTTAGTCATTGATCTTAACGAATTGGTCAACAACAGCTTCGTTCATGAACCAGTTGTTGCTCTGAAACAATTTGGATTCCTTCTGCTACAGCAAGAATCTTAAGGCCAAAACTATATGCAGGCACAAAGGTGAGGGATGTTAATTGTGAACCACATACACATTTTTGAATCTTGTACAAAAATGTTTGTTTTGCCATGTTATTTGAAATATGCCTTTAATCTTAAAGGTTGTTTACATGGCTTTGTAGGTTTTAACCTCTGTTTCTACAGCCATGGCATCTAATCTGACATTTGTTCCTATATAAAGCTGAAAGGGAACCAGATGACCATTGAAATAAAAAACTCAGTGGACACAAAGTTTTTCAAATCACTATTTTCAATTAAAACAGTACGTTATCCTGGAAATGTCTCTGGTTTCTTTTCTAATGAGGTATAATATTCTAATACCAGCAGGCTTTCTAACCAAAGTGGACCATACATTAACCTGTCCATACAAATTTGGCTTTTTGAGGTTCTGAAACTGTGTACTTCTGCTACATATTTTCTGGAAGTGACCTACAGTATTACAAATGTAGCATTATTTTACAATGCTTGGGCACTGTGTGTGCCTGTGAGGCTTTGTTGCCAATACTGCCAACACTGACTCTAAGTATCTGCTGTTTGACTAACTCTCTCTGATGGCTTGTCACATGCCTCTTCAGAGTTCTATAACTTAAAAATGAATAGTTTTGCTGCTCTCCTGAAATAAGGTTGCTCCCTTCTAACGATCTGTATGTACATCTTTCTGGTTTCTGCTTCCAGTATGATTTGAATTGCTTTCTCCAAAGTTAAACATTGCTTGGACTGTACAAAATCTGACAGACTCATCAATAATTCCAGCAACAATTCTGTCACTTATTAACTCTGATTTCAAAGCTCCCTGCTCACAGGCCTCAGCCAAGCTATATAGACATTGATGAAATAATCCATGGATTCCTCTGAATGTTGAAATTTTATGATGAATTTTGCCTGTTTATTGATTTTGTTTGTTCTCAGCTTAAACCAATTATCAAAAGTTTTTAAAATTTCATCATAACTATTTGTACTTTTATATTTTGAGAAGTTATAATGTAATCTACGATATGATCCACTGAATAAATGAATGAAGTTGTTGAGTCTCAGCATTCTTTTCTCCTTGGGAAACAGCTATCTCCTGGGAGGTGGAAAGAAGTGAAAAATAGCCCCAATATCCTGCTTGCTCCAGCCTCACTGTATCTGTTTCCAACCCATGAACTTTACAATTCCTCATTTTTTAAGCAATTTTGGATCAGTCAGCCTTAAAAAAAATCTGATGCGACACATCACACCTTCCCCCCCCCAATAAACTTGCACCTACCTCTTTGATGATTCCTCCAATATCTTTTTGGACATTAAAACCAACGCCATGATAGTTTGTGGCAAACTATTCTACAATCCTGTCCTCTCAATGGAAACTTGTTGTTGTAAATCTTGTTTATTCATGAGATTTGAGTGCTGTTGGCAAGGCTAGTATCTCTTGCCAATTCCTAACCACTCTTGAGAAAGATAACCCTGCCCTTAAACTGTCTGCAGCGTATCTTTAGATTATAGTCTCTTGTCTTTGATCTGCTTACCAATGGAAATAATCAAACTATATTTACACTGATCTTCCACAATCATGAGTACTGCTTTCAAACTGCCCCCGAACATCTTTGTTTTTTTTTAATTCAGTTGTGTGACATTGGTTAGGCCAGCATTTATTGCCTCTCCTTATTTTCCCTTGAGAAGATGATGGTTAGCTGCCACCTTGAACTGCTGCAGCCCATTTGCCAAAGATAGACATAAAATGCTACGAAGGAATGAATTCCTGGACTTTGACCCAGCCACACTGAAGGAACAGTGATATACTTCCAAGTCAGGTTGTTGAGTGGCTTGGAAGGGAACTTGCAGATGGTAGTGTTCCCATAAGTCTGCTGCCCTTTTCCTTCTGGATGGTAGTGAGAGGAGGTTTGGAAAGTGCTGGTGAATTTCTGCAGCGTATCTTATAGATGGCACACATTGCTGCTACTGAGCCGGAAAATACAAAAGACCACAACATCAAGCTCCTTGCAGCCTGGAATACAGTGAGTCCACTTGACCATAAAACAATAGAAATGGGAACAGGAATAGGCTGCTCAGCCCATTGAGACTGCTCTGCCATTCAACATAATCATAGCTGATCTGATACTCCTTTTGTCCACTTTCTCCATTATCCTTGATTTCCCGGCTGATCAAGAATCTATCTCAACACTAAATGTATACAAGGACTCTACCCTCACAGCCCTCTGTGAGAAGGAGATCCAAAGACTTACAGCCCTCTGAGAGAAGAAATTCCTCCTCGTATCAGTCTTAAATTGGCATCTCTTAATTCTGAGACTATACACCTTGAATATCAGATTGCTTGGATTATCAAAGAAATTAACTTATTCTGAACTTCCAACACCAGCTATCTCATTTCAGGGTCACCCTGATGCTAAAGAGACTTATCTCCTCGCCCACCTAATTTAAGCTGGTCAGCAGGGAAATGGTGAATGTAGATTTGTGCCATGGCTGAGTCGACAGCAAGTACAATGAGTTCTTCATGAGTGGCATGATCAGCACCTCAACTCATTATACAATACATGAGTAGATCTCTGTCACCTTCCTGAATGAAAACATATCATTTCTCAATGAAAAGAGTCTCCATAAGTCAGTGATATGGATTTGCAGCTAAGTTTCAGACAGGAACAAGCTTGCTAGGTCTTGAAGTCTATTGCTCAATTGATATGGCTGAGACTTATATTAAATCTATCTTTGAACGTTCTTCACTCTTCTTCAGTTTTGCTGAATTGCCACCGCTGGAATATTGTGTGCAATTCTGGTCTCCCTCCTCTCGGAAAGATGTTGTGAAACTTGAATGGGTTCAGAAAGACTTACAAGGATGTTGCAAGGGTTGGAGGATTTGAGCTACAGGTAGAGGCTGAACAGGCTGGGGCTGTTTTCCCTGGAGCGTCGGAGACTGAGAAGTGACCTTGTAGAGGTTTATAAAATCATGAAGGGCGTGGTTAGGATAAAAAGACAAAGTCTTTTCCCTGGGGTGGGGGAGTTCAGAACTAGAGGGCATAGGTTTAGGGTGAGAGGGGAAAGATAAAAGAAGAGACTGAAGAGGCAACTTTTTTCACACGAGGGTGGCGCGTGTATGGAATGAGCTGCCAGAGGAAGTGGTGGAGGCTGGTACAATTGCAACATTTAAGAGGCATCAGGATGGATATTTGAATAGGAAGGGTTTGGAGGGATAGGGGCCGGGTGCTGGCAAGTGGGACTAGATTAGGTTAGGATAACTGGTCAGCATGGACTAGTTGGACTGTAGGGTCTGTTTCCGTGCTGTATATCTCCATGACTCTATGACTCTCTGACTCATAATCCTACTATGGAAATTCTACAGTGAATAACTCACCACTTGACTACCCACAGCCTGTCTATCAACCAGAAGGCGTAAGTCAGGAGTATGATAGAACACTCCCCACTTATTTGGATGAGTGCAACTCCAACCAAGTTCAAGAAGCCTGACACTATCCAGAACAAAGTAGCAACTGGAATGGCACTCCATCTATTGCCTTAAACATTCAATCCCTTTACCTTGGAGGCATTTAAACTCACCATGTCTCCTTTGACACATTACCTTTACCACCTAGAAGTACAGGTTAGCAAATACATGGGAGCCAATGCATTGCCTTCTAAATCAGACACCATCCTGACTTGCAACATGATAGTCATTCCTTCACCCTTGTGGGTTCAAAATCCTGCAACACTCTTTTTCGCAATACTGTGGGTATACTCCACAATATTTCAAGAAAACAACTTACCACCACCATCTCAAGGAAAACTGGGATGAGCAATAAATTCTGTACTAGCCAACTATGCCCAGACCCTTTTAAAAAAAGAATTATTTTTTAAAACATTCATTGTCTTCTCACCAAGTGTGCCAAGTGAAGCCTTTGAATGTGAAGCTTCATTCAACTGGAGAGTACATTGGAAAATCTCACAGTCTGCAGTTTCCATTTTCCAGTCACGTAATTGCTGTTGTTTGATGTTGGAATCAAGTATTGCCTGCCAGGCTGCACATATATGTTTGTAATTCAGTCATGGACCACAGACATTTTCATCTGACGGATACTTTGTCATTGTATACAAAGCCATGAGGATATGAATTAGGAACCAACCATTTATTTTGATTATAAAACAAAAAGCAAATTCCACACTTCAGCAAATAATATTTGCCTTATTATTCTGAAAGATAGAACGATAAATTCTCAAAATAAAATCCAATTTATTCAATTAAGTTGACACACTTTTATTGTGCCCTTGAGCAAGTATTTGAACTGATTTTAGAGCAGGTGACAAGAGTGACCCACAGTGCCAGGGACCTGGGTTCGATTCCAGCTTCGGGTGACTGTCTGTGTGGAGTTTGCGCATTCTCCCCGTGTCTGTGTGGGTTGCTTCTGGGTGCACTGGTTTCCTCCCACAGTCCAAAGATGCGCAGTTTAGGTGAATTGACCATGCTAAATTGCCCAAAGTGTCAGGTGTATTAGTTGGGGGGGGGGTGGAATAGGTCTGAGTGGGTTACTCTTCAGAGGGTAAGTGTGAACTTTTGGGCCAAATGCCTCTTTCCACACTGTAGGGAATCTGATCTAAAAAAAGTCTGTTGAAAGTATGTGTGTTCAGAGTGACAGCTTTTTGTTAGTGTTAAAGCATGGGTCAGTTATTTTGAAAGAAAACTTTTGGTGTCAACTCACATCTGGTGTCAAATTAAATACTAAATTAATGCATTCAATGAACTTTATAAGGAAAGACAGAAATTTCTCAGAGTCTGAGTTCATAGATTGTGGTAGAACCAGATGAGTAGTCAGGCAAGGCCTGAATTTTTTAAAGCTTTATTTGCTGTATTTTTAAAGTTTTTGTAGAGCAGTGAGGTGAATTTTTCACTAGAAAGCAACAAATGGGTTCATGGTTTGTTAAACATCTTATTAATGCCACAACTAATCTCGTTGATATTCATCTTCCTGTCTCACCGAACACACTAAATCAGGTGGACATTGGGAAATCTCAAGATGAAACCTGACAAGAACTTCCATGTCTCTCAGAACACAACAGCATCTCAGGGCTTGACCCATGAGCACCAGTCACATGCGCCTTTTGTCCACAGGCCTTGGTATCTGACATTCGTCAACCCCTCGCGATAGTCATGGCACCTCTTTGCTGCATTTGTGGGCAACTCAGGAAGCACAGACTCACATTGCAAGATATGCCAGCAATCAACATTGAAAGGTTGCTGCAAGGGCACATTACTGGCATGGACTGGCATCAAGCTCACAGATTGGACCAGGCTACATTTCAGGGATGCTTGCTTGCTGTGCCAGCACCCATTCAGTTAACACCTACCTGCATGCTTGCATGATATACCAATTGACCCAACCTTGCTGGGCAGCAGTCTTCAGTCAAACGGGGCAGACATCTTGTCGTGTGGCAATCTCCCATCTGCAGTATGTGCCAAACTCTACATGCAGCATGTCTCAAGGTCTAAGGGGAGTCATCCTCACAATGCAACCTCTCCAACACAACTCACACTAAACCATAAGAAACATAAGATTCAGTGCAAACAGGGCAAGAGTGAACAAGCTTTGTTGAATTTATACAAAATACTTCAACTTTACTGTGACTATGGTTTCCAATTCAAGACACCAGAGGGATATGAAAGGGGCGGCATGGTGGCTCAGTTGTTAGCACTGCTGCCTCACAACGCCAGGAACCCAGGATTGATTCCACCCTCGGGCAACTGTTTGTGTGGAGTTTGCACATTTCCCGTGTCTGCGTGGTTTTCCTCCCACACTCCAAGGATGTGCAGTTTAGGTGAATTGGCCATGCTATATTACACCTTGTGTTAGGTGCATTAGTCAGAGGGAAATGGGTCTGGGTGGGTTACTCTTTGGAGGGTCGGTGTGGACGTGTTGGGTCAAAGGGCCTGTTTCCACACTGTCAGGAATATAATCTAATTAAAGCTTTGTAGAGAGCTCAGAAGAGGATTATGAGAATGATTCATATGATAAGTAATTTCAGAGAAGCAAGTGTTGTTCTCCTGCAAGCCAAGAGGCATGAGGGGATTTCTAGGAGGTGTACAGGATTATGTGGAGCTAGATAGAGCAAAAAGAGATTATTTCTAATAGCTAAAGGAACAATAATAGATGGTCCAGATTTAACTTCATTCATGTGATTGGCAAATGTGCCAGGGTGACACAAGGGAGAAATGTGTACACAAAGAATGATTCTGATTTGGAATGCACGGCCTCCCTATTGAGGTGAATGTAGATCCAAATTAACATTTAAAAGGAAATAGGTGAAACACGTAGAGAAAAGAAATAGCGAAAGAATGGGTGCTGGAGGACAGACTCAATTTCTCTTTGTAGGAACTGGCCCAGACTTAATCAGTTTAATAGCCTCCACTTTGCTGCACAATTCTATTCTATAAGATCTAACGTACCTCACAAAGGTAGTCAATACAAACTGTTTAAAAACGAAAGGGAATAGATGGGGATAAAGGGCCCAGGAACAGAAGAAGCACCAAGGCCCATCATTTCTCTTGCTGGTCCTGCTTTGCTAGTAAAATGGTAAGACTAAGGCAGTCATTTTTTTGAATGATTGTACAGGCTTTATTTCCCTAATTACTACAAAGTGGCAGATGTTAAATCAATGTACATGTGTACATTACTTTTACCTGCATTGTGACTGTATGCAAGTTGTCCCATAGCCATCAGGTCATATAGACATCAATTCCTATTGACTGCACCACACTAGGGGATACTGGGAATGAGAGCAATGGTCTTTCTGTGAGGGAGAAAATGATCTTCAGTTGACTTACATAAAGCCAACTTACATGACTTACATGAGCTGGAGTCTAATGTTCATTTTTCTCTCCCACACTAGAATTGAGCCAATAAATCTATTGCACAATTAGTAAAATTGCTTGCAGATCTTTGAGAAATTGTGAACATGAAGACAAAGAATGTAAAAAGCTTAATAATTTTATGTACTACATCTAAACAAAATATCATAATTCTAAAACATGCCTCAGAACCTGGATTTGTGGATGTATCCCAAGGTCATTGACTTTTTTTGAAATGCAGCAACTTTTCAATTGAAGGAGTGTTTACATTTCACACCTCACAGCAGCCTAATCCATTTTAATCAACTTCTATTTCAACATCATATTGAGGGAATGTTGGCATAGCTGAGTCGTTAAGAATTCACATTCCTTACTGGTGCATTCTGGGAACTTGAGGCCTAAGTCAACAATTAGAGGAGACATTTAGGTTTTTTTAAAAAAGCAGATGTACAATAAAAGGGAAGTGGCCAGTTCTCCCAGTTCATGTTTTTTCCAGTGAGGTCTGTTTTAGCAGGGAGTCAGAAACTGCTGGTAGCAGAGAAGCTACAGGCCAGCAATTAACATTGCTGCAAGGGCACTTTACTGGCATCGAGCTCACAGACTGGACCAGGCTACATTTCAGGGATGCTTGCTTGCAGTGTTCAGTTAGCACCTACCTGCATGCTTGCATGATGTACCAATTAACCCACGGGACCTGAGAAAAGGTCCCATGTTTCAACAAAGGCCGTGCCTGAACTTTCTCTCTGAAATCTCTCCTGCCTGTAACAACCTGTATTTGAATTTACCATTTGCCAAGGGGTGTGTTTATGGGATGTTGCAGGGATTGGAACAGCTTCGTTAAGTTGTGATATCATGTCAGGTGAGTTATCAAATAAGTTGTTATTCTGAATTCTGTTTTCTTTCATTCATGTTTAATCTGTAATGTTTAAATAAATTTTGTTTTGTTTAAAGCTGACTTGTTTGACCATCTGCATCACTTTTGCAATATCCACTTTACATCTGCCTGAAAAAAATAAAACAAAAGGACTAGGAAACCTTCTTAAAATAGTGTGGGGGGTTTGGGCCTGATCCATAACAACATCTGCAACTTTAGTTTGCCCTGAAGCAGCCAGTGCCAATGTATCTGGGAAAACCAACTCTAAACAACTTGTGAGTAAAATAAAAGGTAAACAATTACCACAATTATATCTGCACCCAGAACTCCAGCCTCCATCCGATTTCCAACTCCAGGGCCAACCTCCTGTCTGGCCTAATAACATAGACAAACCCAAACCCTGACAGCATTCCAACTCACTGGCAATACTCCTGAAGCCCGTAATTGAGGCAGCACGGTGGTTCAGTGGTTAGCACTGCTGCCTCACAGCCCCAGGGACCTGGGTTTGATTCCAGCCACAGGTGATTATCTATGTGGAGTTTGCACATTCTCCCCATGTCTGCATGGGTTTCCTCCCACAGTCCAAAGATTGCAGGTTTGGTGGATTGGCTGTGAGAAATTGCCCATTGTTTCCAGGGATATGCAGGCTAGTTGGATTAGACATGGAAAATGCAAAGTTAAAGAGATAGGGTAGGAGGGTGGTGTGGCCTTGATGGGATGAATGGCCTGTTTCCATGCTATTCTGTATTCCTCATAGATTCTCCACCAAATGTCAATTTCAGATTTGATAGCTCTCTCTTTCCTCCTCCAAACACTGCAATCCAACCTGATCACTTCCTACTAATTTGTTCCTATAGCAATACCATCTGTATCATGGAGTGAAACAAAAACCCTGAATCTGAAGCTCCTCAGAACTCTCTCTGAGCTGCTATCAGTGGGGTGAATGCAGGAGGAATTTCAGGAGATCCTGTTTTGAACTCTGAACTTCCACAGTGTCATGTGTGGACAGGGACTTGAACAGGTTTCAGAGACA
Organism: Chiloscyllium plagiosum; assembly: GCF_004010195.1. Classification (NCBI taxonomy): domain Eukaryota; kingdom Metazoa; phylum Chordata; class Chondrichthyes; order Orectolobiformes; family Hemiscylliidae; genus Chiloscyllium; species Chiloscyllium plagiosum. The sequence goes on along the minus strand of NC_057712.1, from coordinate 99,025,718 downwards.
AACTCACGATTTACAAATTGCAGAGCAAATGAGGAACTGGCAACCCAGCAGAATCACCCACTGAAGACATTTAAATCCGTGCAAAATTGTTCCTCAAATTATGTGCAAGAGTGTGAATGAGTCAGTGGGCTGATCTCTGCATCACAATAACTGTACAGTCATTTGTACCATGAGCTACCAGGAAGAGTGCTGCCTATTCTAGGGAAAAAGAATGGAAGATATTGATTCATAGCCTGACTTTCATGACCTCTGAACGTCCCAAAGAACTTTACAGCTATATAATACTGAAATGAGGCAGTATAATATTGAAAATGTAACCAGCAATTTTGTTGAGAGATAGATACAACAGCAACAGAGCTTTAAAATTCAAAGCAAAATGGAAACATCAGCCAGGAACAAACATATTGTGGATAAAGAAGTCCTGCGCTCCCATCAACAATGTATTCAACATAAAAAACAAACGAACTGCGGATGCTGGAAATCAGAAACAGAAGCAGAAATTGCTGGAAAAACTCAGCAGGTCTGGCAGCATCTGTGCAGAGAAATCAGAGTTCACTGTTCTAAAGAAGGGTCACTGCCACATAATGTTAATTCTGTTTTCTCTCCACAGATGCTGCCAGGCCTGCTGAGTTTTCCCAGTATCATCTGTTTTTGTTAATGTATTCAGCATGCTAGCTGACAACCTTGAGGCATTGAGACATGAGACCTTATTGTTGCGGCCAGGTCAGTTCCTGTACAAATCAGGGAGTATACTAGGGGCCAGACAGACACAGGGCTAGAGTGTGATAAGACAAGGTTTCTGCTTGTCAATACAAAGCAACATTGCCATTCGAGATCACTGTACCTAACAATAGATGTGCCGAATATGGCTGGGGTTAGGGTAAGCAGGGGGAGCAGCAGTTAGGGTACTATTGATTCTGAGGCTGGTGAGTCAGTACATGAAAGTACAGAACTAGCTGGATTCCAGCCAGTTGCAATCGTCCACCATCTCTATTCCATTCACAGAATGAATCACTGGTCGAGAATCTGACCTCTTATGTAATAAACAGCACTAAGAGGCCACACCATGAGGAAATGTTAGGAACATCACTCATTGACCACAAGGACTGAGTAACTACATCACTTGTGCTGTATTTGAATGGAATTTAATGCTCTTCCCACCAGAGGTAGACTGAGAGGCTGGGAGGGGAGTAGTACAAATGGAGCAGTAAGGTTCAGGATAGAGACCTGGCAACTTCCTGACTGCCCTGATAAAATCCAGGGCAGGAGAGGTTGAGGTCAGCCAGAAACCAATCGTTAAAGTAATCACTGAGCACTTTATGCCAACACTGCCACCTGGTTATATCATCAAACATCTTATTCTCTGCACTACCCACAATCCCCTCTCTTTGAGATGCATAATGGACAATGTGAAAAAGCTCCTTACATCGAGTTGTTGCTAAGAACCTCATGCTGTTGCCACTAGTGTTTAACACCAAACACAAAAATGTTACAGCAATTTTCTAGTGAACATCGAATGATGGAGAATCAGTCAAAGGGACAAACTCCTCAACTTGAAATGAGACAACAATGAATCATCAGCTGGAGAGATAATTATGACAACAACATTCCAGACGCTAATATGTAAACCCCAAAGGTTTCCATTTGTTAAAAAATATCCCCTTCACTACAAACCATTGACCTTCTTTATTCCATTGATACCTTAGGTTTAAAAGCTATTAAAGGCACGAGGTGCTCATACCTTAGTGATTGCTGTCTCCAGTCCAAGCTTCAGGTCGGGATTGTCACAAAACAACCTTGCTCAGAAAATGTCAGCCAGAAACCTTCTGAGTGAATCTTTTTGAAGTGGCACAAAGAATTGAGAAGGCAGATCTATCCCATCACCAAATATCATGAAGTCCTTTGTGGGTCAAGGCCCCATTTCTGTGACCACTCCCAGCCACTCACTGGTTTAATTGATGAAGAATAAAATTATCATCACTAACATTTAGGGTATAGTACATGGTGGGAGAATTAATCTATGACAAAAGCAAAGGGATCCAATTAGAAAAACAGAACAGCCCTTCAAGCTGAGACACTGCTAAAAGCAGCACAATTGATTCAGGCTTCCAAAGCAAATGATGGCATGCATGAGTGGTGTTGTGTCTGAACAGGAACACATGCAAGCTGCTATTAGTAATGAACATTCATAAGAGTTGAAGAGAAGGACCATGCAGTGGATAAGATGTGGGTTGCATTCTGTAGATTTCATCTATGGAACACTTCAAACAAAATGTACATTAGGGCTAATTAGTGACATCCCTAATATGCACCCTTGGCTTGAGTCATTTCTGTGGTCTTTGGTTTTCTTTAGTGTAGTCCTGCCCCATGATTTCTGCTCAGAATGGCTGCATCACTGAATCTGAGCTGTGAGTATTTTACTTTGCTTGCAGCTTTCACATGCTGTAATTCTACTCCACTTTTAAAGATTTTCCTTGCCGACTAGAGGATTTTATCTTTGTCGATGGAGCCTCCAATGTGTGTTCACCCTGTTTGAACCCTGATTTTCCTACAAAACATTAGCACCCAATACAATCTGTGACTGCCCCTTTAAACAATATAATTTTTTTTCTATTCAAAGTTTGTGCGAAGATTTGTAGCTCGGGTGCTCGTTGTTGTGGTTCTGTTCGCCGAGCTGGGAATTTGTGTTGCAGACGTTTCGTCCCCTGTCTGGGTGACAACCTCAGTGCTTGGGACCCTCCTGTGAAGCGCTTCTGTGATGTTTCCTCCGGCATTTATAGTGGTTTGTCTCTGCCGCTTCCGGTTGTCAGTTCCAGCTGTCCGCTGCAGTGTCCGGTATATTGGGTCCAGGTCGATGTGCTTATTGATTGAATCCGTGGATGAGTGCCATGCCTCTAGGAATTCCCTGGCTGTTCTCTGTTTGGCTTGTCTTATAATAGTAGCGTTGTCCCAGTCGAACTCATGTTGCTTGTCATCTGAGTGTGTGGATACTAAGGATAGGTGGTCGTGTCGTTTCATGGCTAGTTGGTGTTCATGGATACGGATCGTTAGCTGTCTTCCTGTTTGTCCTATGTAGTGTTTTGTGCAGTCTTTGCATGGGATTTTGTACACTACGTTGGCTTTGCTCATGCTGGTTATCGGGTCCTTTGTCCTGGTGAGTTGTTGTCTGAGAGTGGCTGTTGGTTTGTGTGCTGTTATGAGTCCTAGGGTCGTAGCAGTCTGGCTGTCAGCTCAGACATGTCCTTGATGTATGGTAACGTGGCTAGTCCTTTGGGTTGTAGCATGTCTTCATTCCGTTGTCTTTCCCTTAGGCATCTGTTGATGAAATTGCGGGGGTATCCGTTTTTGACAAATACATTGTCGAGGTGTTCTTCTTCCTCTTTTTGCAGTTCTGGTTTACTGCAGTGTGTTGTGGCCCTTTTGAACAGTGTCTTGATGCAACTTCTTTTGTGAGTGTTGGGGTGGTTGCTTTCATAGTTCAGGACTTGGTCTGTGTGTGTGGCTTTCCTGTATACCTTTGTGGTGAACTCTCTGTTCGGTGTTCTCTGTACCATCACGTCTAGGAATGGGAGTTGGTTGTCCTTTTCTTCCGCTCTAGTGAATCTGATTCCTGGCGTTGATGATTCAGTGTGTGTTTTCTATTTCTGTGTTTTTAATGATTACAAAGGTATCATCTACATATCTGACCCAGAGTTTGGGTTGAATTTGCGGTAAGACTGTTTGTTCTAATCTTTGCATTACAGCTTCTGCTATGAGTCCAGAGATGGGTGAGCCCATGGATGTGCCGTTGATTTGTTCATATATGTGGTTGTTGAATGTGAACTGTGTTGTGAGGCACAGGTTCAGTAGTTTGAGTATGCAGTCTTTGTTTCCCCGTCTTGTTGTCTGTTCTGTATGTCCAGCAGGTTGGCTATTGTTTCTCTGGCTAGGGTTTTTTAACACACTTCAAAACACACTTCACATCTTTGAAGAAGTATAAAAATTGGATAAATATGATTTCTCTTTCATAAAACCATTTCAACTCTATCTGATTACCTTGCATTTTTCTGAATGTTCTGCTATAATGTCTTTAAGAATTCCTTCTAACATTTTCACAAAGATAACTGGCCTATAGTCTTCTACTTCCCGTTTCCCTCTCCTTTTGAATAAAGGAATTGTATTTGCTAACTTCCAATCTTTATGGGAGTTAGCCCAAGTCTGTAATATTAAAACCAGTGCATCAACTATCTCACTAGTCACTTATTTCGAGACCCCAGCATGAAGTTCCTCAGAGCCCAGGCATTTGTCAGTCTGCAGCCCCAATAGCTTATTCAGTACCAATTCCCCGGATGATTGAGGTTTCCTTGAACTCTTCCCTTCTTTCCCTTTCCTGATGGGTTGCTGCTTCTAGAATGATACTTGTATCCTCTTTAGTGAAGAATAAAGAAGAATTCCAGTATAATTCATCTGCCTTCAACTCATTTTCCATTATGAATTCCCCAGATACACCAGCTAAAGGACCAACGCTCACCTTGTTCGCTCTTTTAATTTCCAACTATTTACAGAAATTTTTACCATCCAGTTTTATATTTCTGACCATCTTTCTTTCATATTGCAATTTTTTCACTTCCTTATTAACTTCTTAGTCACTCCATAGTACAGAACTTCTGTATTGTTGAAAAAAGACACATTTTCAAAGCTTTGCAGCCTGCGCTCATCAGAACAATTCGCAAGCACTTCAGTTAAAAAGGAAAAAGTTAACATTTATATTGTATGAAAGGACAGTGCAAATTGGTTGGGAAGTGGGGTCTGATTGGTATTGACATGGAGAATGCACCAGTTAACGATGACTCGCAGTCAACTGCCGAGATTTATTTAAATCTTTAACCTGATTGATCAAGGCATTTACCTGAGAAATTAATCAGTAAATGGCTTTCTTGCACGGTTCTTAACAAACAGGAAGAACAAGAACATGAACATTGCCTCTTTCAAAACAAATGACAGAATACAGGGGCAGGAGCATGTGAGGAGCCAGTGTGGGAGGAAGATGCAGAGAGCATGGATGCACAGTATGGGGAAGGAACAAGAAAGGGAGGATTGGGGAGTGAGGGAAAGTGGAGGGAGTGTGAGCAGCTGGTGGGAAGCAAATTAGCAGGGAAAGCAGGGAGAAGGGGGGATTTGTGAGAGCGTCTGGAGGTGGAAGGCAGGGGAGGGGAAGAGAGGTAAGGAGTGGAAAGAGAAGGATTAGAACAGTTTATGTATCATAATAAAAATAATGTAGTACATTGTAACAATTTTTATAATTACTGTAAGTTTAATAAAATAAACTAATAATACTTTAAACAAGCACTGTAGTGCTTTATCTAAATTTTAAAAATGCACACACTGGGTACCACTGATGATAAAATGTCTGAGACTTGCATTTCCAACTTAACCAATTTCTTCCTTGATCACCTTTAGACTGAGAAATTGCTTTGCTGCATTTGTATCAGCCTCATTCCTTGTCAGTTGATTTCCAATAATCTCAGTTGAACTTTGCTGACTGCTTTAATGGCAAATAAATGTTTACAATTGATGTGGTTGGAGCGCTCTGTGATTTTATTTCAGGGTCATTGATTTCAATAGATCACTATTAGGTGTCTTCGACGACCAAATAAATGCTTTGGAACACAGATCATCATAAATGCATGCAACCAAATGGTGCTGAGCACAGAATGATGTGAGACTTTTCTGGCAGAGTACACTCAGTGCCCACAAAAGAAATTGCTTTACCTGCTCATAAATGAAATTCAAATGGCACTAACTGCTGCAGAATACTATCCCTTATGTGGACAGTCTGGGCATTTATCACACTCCCTAAGAAAAGGAAGTCTTTCAAGGTATCAGGACATCCCAGGAAGCATTACAGCCATCAAAACACGGAGTCATGATTGTAAGGAACACGGCAGTCAATGCACAAGCAGCAACCCTCCCTTAAGTAACAATAAGATAACAATCAGAAAATATGCTTAGTTGGAGCAAATGGGATTTATATTTATACTGGAATAGCTGAACGGCATCATGCTTGATGTCAAATCACGATCACAGGGATAAAGGGCCTAAGTGAATAAGGTTTTAGTGAAATCCTGCATATAAGTGTAAGTCGTTAATAAATGTTCATCAGTTTTTATTAATTACAGTATCCAGCCCTCAGCTATCTAAGGCTTCCAAAATCAAGATGTGACATTAATAACAAAATCAGAAATTGCTGGAAAAATCTCAGCAGGTCTGGCAGCATCTGTGGAGAGAAAACAGAGTTAACATTTCGGGTCCGGTGACTTTCTTCAGAACAGTTCTTTAGTTTTTTTGTGATGTGACGTTAATACATTTGTAAAATTAATAAAGATTATTTTAGTCACTCATAGGATATGGATCCCTCTGGCTAGGCCAGCATTTATTGCCCATCCCCTATTGCCCAGAGGACAATTAAGACTCAACCACATTGCAGTGGGTGTGGAGTCACAAAGAGGCCAGACAGATTCCCTTCCCTAAAGGACATTAGTGAACCAGATGGTATTTTCTTGACTATCAACAACGGATTCATGGTCATCATTCAATTGTTTAATGAATGCAAATTCCACTCATCTGTCATTGTGGGACTTGAATCCAGGTCCCTGGAACATTAGGTGAGTTTCTGGGCTAATAGTCTAGAGATAACACCCCTGGGCCATAAGCTCCCCAGTCAGGGAACTAGGGAGAGGCACTGTCTGCTCCTCTTCAAAATGTTTCCAAGGGTTATTTTACATCCGACTGAAATGCAATTAGGACTTCAGTTAAATTTGTCATCTGAAAGAGAGCATCTTTGACACTGTAGTTCTCCATCACTGCTGAACTCAAGTGTTATTGTAAATTGTTGCATGCTTACAACTTGAGTGTGGGATTTCTTGAGTCAAGAAAGTTACCACTGAGTGACGCTTTTTTTCTCTATGACTCAACTAGTAAGCCACAGATTTGCTACCCCTGCCCTGAGTACATATTTTGTCCATGAATATTCATTCTTACATGTTGTGGAGGTATTGCATTAAAATTTCCCATCAGAAATAAGCTAGATGTACAGAATAGGACTACTTTAATGAACCTTCAACACAAAAGACAGAACAAAAAAACTTGAAGCTGCAACACATGATTCCTAGCATCACAGCTGATAAGAGAAAGCTAATGAAGTCTCCTGAAATTATTGAGCTGGTTAATTTTTATTAATCCATGAAGACCCAGATGCATATTTCCCTACAGAGAGATTTGAGAACAGGAATCCAGAATCCAGTGGGTGCAAATTCACTGACAATGTTTTTAGTTAAAATTTAATCAAGTTAGTTGAGTCAACAAGTTAGTGTTTGCAAATGGATAGCACCTGAACGCTATACCATAAATCTTTGCTTTCAGCCCCGGGGGTGGAGAGGGTGGGTTAATAAAAAAACACTCAGCAATTGCTGCAGGAAAGTTTCCAACTAATCTGCAACTTTCACCACATAAACCTACAATGAAACATACAAAATGAATCCCGTTAATAGTTGACAGTACACCTCGTAAACTCCCAAATTTTACAGCTCAGACAGAGGGTGCACTGCTCAAAAACAAGATCTCAGGAAACCTACTTATCGAGGTTTGTCAATAATGGTGTGAAGTTGGATTGTAGAAAATAATATTAATTACAACAGTGCTGTTGACATTTCCATTCCAAATTCTGGATGAGTGGTGCTGGAAGAGCACAGCAGTTCAGGCAGCATCCGACGAGCAGCAAAATCGACGTTTCGGGCAAAAGCCCTTCATCAGGAATAAAGGCAGAGAGCCTGAAGCGTGGAGAGATAAGCTAGAGGAGGGTGGGGGTG
>NC_057712.1:98984367-99015261 GCF_004010195.1 Chiloscyllium plagiosum | reverse complement strand
AGGGCTGGGAGCTGGTGTGGGTGTAGAGCTGGGAGTGGGGTCGGAGCCAGTACCTGGAGTGGGTGTGATTGTGGGGGGAATGGGGGTAGAGTCATGAGCAGGGGTAGTGTTCCCCTCGGGGTTCTGGGGGGGTGGGGATAGTGACAGTGGGGTCTGTGGGGGGGCGTGTCAGCAGAATGCAGGTGAGTGGCGCTGGTGGGGGCGGAAGTGGTGGCAGACACGGCAGTAGGGGTGGCGGAAGTCACTGAGCGTGTGGCATCGGCGATGATGTGAGGGGCGGAAGTGGCTGTGGGAGGGGGCCATGAGGGGGCGGAAGTGACATCATCAATCAGCGTGGGGGTGGTAGCTGCATCAGCCGCATGGCTAATGGCATTTCCGAGGCTAGGGGAATCTTCTGGGATGTTTGAGGAGTGCTGGTTATGGAGGTGGGTGGATAAAAGTTTGTTGTACTTACAGTTTTTGAGATGGAATTGAAATACTGTTTGTTGAGAGTATGAATTCTCCTGAGGACGTAGTACAGAGTGGGTCCTTTGTAATTCTGAGAGAGTGTGGCCAGCCTTTCTCCAAGTAGGTGGCTATTCATCAGTCAATTCATTCTGATGAACCGAAAGATTCCTTCTTCATTTAGTTACATATCTTGGAGGCAAATGGGTTTCATTTGTTTTCACAGTTTAATTTGATTGAGCTTTGCTATTGTACTGTGCAATTGGATCAGGTAGGGGTTGTGTGGAAGCTGAAGGCTGAGACAGATGTGTAACATTTCATTGCTCAAGATATTGAGCAAGTGGATTCTTATGTAAGCTTCTCACCAGTTCACAATGCATGCTCAATATGCCAACCCCACCATCTTAACGATCAGCAAACTGCTAAAATCAAAGATTTGCTAAATTAATGGATTACTACTTCTTTCCATCATAAGCCAACATACAATGGCAGTTGCTTCATGAACCACAGTATATAATCTCTGGCAGGTTAGAGGACATTAGCCCCCAGTTGAAACCAATTTTTAGCAGTCAGTATCCTGTGTCCAAGAGTCGTTGAAGAATATCCATCCCGAGATTGAGTCAGGCCATTGTTTAGGTGTCCAGTGCTGCTGCCAAAGATTGGCCTTTGGCCATTTGCACAGATTACTAAAGGACCTAAGAGGAGCACTCTCAGAGAAATTGATTTACCAAAACAATCAGGCCTCCACCCACCAATGGAAATCTCTTTCAGTAAACGCTGCCTTTGTTCTTCATGGTGTCTCCTACTAGTTTGAAGTTAATGGGGAGGTTCTCTCATGGAAATTTATAAAGTTTCCTTGCTCCGTCCAATGTAAGTCTCTAAGTGGGTGGGTTGGGCAGTTGAGTGAGGACATTGTACTCATTAGGATGAAAATTACAGGGGGGTTTCGGGGGTGCAGGGGGTACCTGACCGTTGGAGGAAGGTCAACGGGTCAGAAAGAAATTAATTCCGCAGTCATCCTACGCTGCAGGTAGATTACATTTTCAACTCGTGGGACTCAGCCCTCACCGGAGAGAGATAGTCACAGCCTGGGGACTAATCCAATTGGCTGGCAGCTCCTGCAACTTCAGCGGGACCATGAGTTCAGCCAAAGGCATAGTCAATGCTGCAGACAGGCCATGAAAAAGTCAGCATGGAGCCTGGAGGGAGCTCAGCTCAGGTTATTGGGTTGGTCAGGGCTTACGAAAAGGGGTCCAGATCTACCAAACAATCTATACCAGCCATCATTTAACTTGAGTCTTGCCTTTGGCTAATTTCTCACAATCAGAATCACGTGGCCAATTCATAAAATGCTCCTGCAGAACACAGGAGGGACAGCAATTTGATGGAATATTGTCCCCCTGCAGGTCCCTGAAGAAGTCGCTGTTTGCTCATCAATATGTTATTTTGTTTCGGTAATAATATTCAGAGACCAATTGTGATTCTTTCTCAGTATGCAGCTTCTGAGACAATCCCCACAACCAGGATCCACCTATTAGACTCAAGTAAGAAAGCTTAGCGAAGCAAACCAGCCTCATTATTTTCAGCTCTTCACCCTAACTTGAAGGAAATCGTATTTAGCCAAATACCTGAGTTTTCCACCATCTCAATTGATTCTGCTTTATCCTGTCTAGTTTTGTGAGCTTCATCCCTTGTTAGCATATGCCTAGTAACTTGAGAATAATCCAGGATGTTCCTTCTGAAAAAAACTTTGGATTCTTTTACTTCAAATCTCTCAAAACTCTCTGAGATGCTAATTCCCCAAATCTGCCAAATCATTACCCAAAATAACATCGACTCTTTCGATGGGTAAATCAGGAATAAGTTCCACAGTAACAACTCAGTTATGAAGTCACTTCATAAGTTTAATTTATACAAGTTAACATCTTCATATCTCCTAGAATATCCTCAATTAATACATTTTTTCAGAAGCTGCAAATATAAATTCACAAGGCCCTGTTCTATGCAGACAGAAAGCACAAGTGCACTCACTGTTTCAACTGAACAAAATACAACAGCCATTTACTGGTTCGTTTCTCAGTGTCTATCTTAACTGTCAGCCTTTCCTATGAATGTGGAGAAGTTAAGCAATATGGGATGTATAATGACTCAATGAGGAAAGACAATTTGGCTCCACACTTTTCAAACTCCGCAGGAGATGCCACAACAAAGTTTTTTTTCTCTTTTTGGCACAATTAATAGTGCCAAATAAAAATATAGCTTTGTTTTTGAGGAAGTTACCAAAAATGTTGATGAGGGCAGAGCAATGCATGTTGTTTACTTGGACTTTAGTAAAGTCTTTGATGAGGTTCCACATGGTAGACTCATGAGTAAAGTTAGATCACATGGGATTCAGGGTGAGCTTGCCGATTGGGTACATAATTAGCTTAACAGCGGGAGTGTAATGGTGGAGGGTTGCTTTACAGACTGGAGGCCTGTCACGAGTGGTGTTCCACAGGGATCAGTTCTGGGTTCTCATTTGTTTGTCATTTATATAAATGATTTGATGAGAACGTAGAAGGCATGGTTAGTAAGTTTAAGGACGACACCAAAATTGGTGACATAGTAAACAGTGAAGAGGGTTTTCTAAGATTACAAAGGGAACTTGATCAAATGGGTCAATGAGCTGAAAAATGGCAGATGGAGTTCAATCTGGATAAATGCGAGGTATTACATTTTGCTACAACAAACAATAATAGGACTTATACAATTAATAGTAGGGCCTTGGGTAGTGGTGTAGAACAGAGGGACTTAGGGGTGCAGGGAGATAATTCTTTGAAGTTTGCATCACATATAGTCAGGGTGGTTAAAAAGGTGTTTGGCACACTTGCCTTCATTACCCAGACCTTTGAGTATAGGAGCTGGGAAGTCATGTACAAAACATTGGTGAAGCCCCTTCTGGAATCCTGTGTCCAATTCTCATCACCCAGTTATAGGAAGGATATTATTAAGCTGAAGAGGGTTCAGAAGAGATTTACCAGGATGTGGCTGGTTATGGAAGGTTCAGATTATAAAGGAAAGTTGGATAGACTGGGATTTTTTTCATTGGAGAGTAGGAGGTTGAGAGGCAACCTATAGCAGTTTATGAAGTAATGAGGGGTATGGATAGAGTTAATGGGAGTTGTCTTTTCCCGAGAATGGTGGACTTCAAGACTAGGGGGTACATCTTTAAGGTGAGAGGAGAGAGATTTTAAAAAGACATGTGGGACAAATTGTTTAACACAGAAGGCAGTTCGTGTCTGGAATGAACTTCCTGAGGAAGTGGTGGATGGGGGCACAATCACAACATTCAAAGGACATTTGGATAAGTACATGAACAGGAAAGGTTTGGAGGGATATGGACCAGGAACAGGCAGGTGGGACTAGTCTACTTTGGGATTATGTTTGGCGTGGACTGATTGGACCGAAAGGTCTGTTTCCGTGCTGTATGATTCTATGACTCTATGTCTATCATATAAGATCTGATTGAGTATATTTAAGACTGAGATAGGTAGGTTCTTGAGTATCAAGGGCATCAAGGATTATGGGGGAGAAAGCGGAAGAATGGGTTTGAGAAAGTTATCAGCCATGAGTGAATGGTGGAGCACATTCAATAGGTTGAATGGCCTAATTTCTGCTCCTATGTCTTATGGTCTTATGATCTCATAAGTAAGGGGTCAAGTACAAGGTTTTCTTGAATGAAAGAAAGAATGATTTCTTGACATCAAGCATATACAAACACTTGTACAAAGCTAACAAAGTATAATGTCTGGTACAGAAGGAAGGTGAAAGGAACACACAGTGTCAAGTCATTAGGATATCCTTGGAATATAAAGTATTAACATTGAAACTACTTTTGTTTAATTGATATCTTGTATCCTCAGCAGTAGGACCTATGTTCAGTCATCCTTTGAGTTTTCATTGCTCTGATGTTCTTTTCAAACAGTTCTGTCTCCAGGTTTTCTGCCTTCTTCCTCCTTAACTGTTCCTGGTTGGAAATCCATTCACCAGATTTGCCAAATGCAGCTCTCTGAAATCAAGTTGTTTTGCATATTCCATTGTCTGAATTCCTTGTTTTTAAGGTTAATAATTCTAGACAATGTCTTTTATTCCCTATATGCATAACTTATCGTACAGGTGTAAATCAGTGACTGAGTGGATTAGTTTCAATGATTTTTTGACGAAAATGTTAATTTCAGTTCAAATCATTTTGTTTATTCTGTGTTGATCTCATGAATCTTGGCCAACCTGTGTGGTCAGCTGATTACGGTGGCCATTTTCAGTCAGTGTTTTGCCCCTTTTAAAACCATCGTAATTCAGGAAGGTCCCAGCTATTAAAAACAAATAATGGAGTTCAAAAATCTATAGTCCATTTTTTTACTGATATTGTGGCAGGTATCACAATGAAACCTGATCCCTGTCTTATCAGATGTGATCATATTGAATATGATTGGTCCCAGGAGTAAGGTTCTAGCTCATTTCTCCCTTCCCACTCCATGAAATTGTGGCTGCAATGACTGTGCATCATTCACCACAAATCAGATAAGGCTGAATAGTCCAGGGTTCAAGCTTGGTAACTTCCTGACCTGCATGGCTTTGCAATTGTCCATTAGTCACTAGAGCCGGGGAGGGAGTCCAGGTAATTTATTTTAATGTGGCATTTTGCAATATGTTTTCAAATGAAAATGAATATGTTGTTGTATTTCATAAACTTGATGCCCCTTTGCGGTTCCTCCCAGGCCCCCCTTGGCAATCGGAGGCAGTGGTAGCATGGCAGTGAGAGCGGGTTACGTGCAAAGTGGCAGCTGCCTCCTGGCGGTCAGAGGTGACGGTGGCAGCTGCAGTTCCTCCCAGTGCCTGGAGGGGGCAGTGGTTTCAGTGCCAGTGGCAGGAAAGTTCCTCCAGTGATCGGAGGCAGCGGTGCCGGCAGTGTCAGCAGCAGCAAGAGCCTGGCTCCTCCCAGTGAGAGATGCAAGGCTGATCGATACTCCAGGCTAGGCCCGTGTGCCTGCATCAGTGGTTCCAAACACCTTCATGGAGAGAAGACTCAGACTTTAAAATCTGGATATTTTTCTTACTGATGATGTCACCTAGAGAGGCAGAAAAACACATCGGCTCGGTGAACAAATCCACGACTTCATTTTTCTTACCTTTTAACTTTCTTTTATTTCTGCTGGGTTTTTTTATTCTAGTTTTGTAACCAAGGTGGAGATGCAGAATGTCTACTTTGTACACTTCTCACTGTCCTCATGTACTTGAATACACATGACAATAAAAACTTGATGGGCCGAATGGCTTGCAGTAGGGATTCTATGATTCTATTTATGTATGGTGGGGATCTTTTATAATTGGATTGGAGTTTTAACCTGTCTAGTTATATGTCAGCAATTCATAATTGCTCAACTCTCGTTAGAACCTATTACAGATAACTATCTGTAGTTACAACCTATTCTTGAGGCTTGGTTAGCTCATTTGGCTGGATGGCCAGTTTCCAATGCAAAGTGAGACCAGTCGCTGTAGCACCAATCCCTGCACTGGCTGTGGTAACCATGAAGGACTTTCCTTCTCAAACTCTCCCTTTGCCTGAGGTGTGGTGACCCTCAGATTAAACTTATACCAGTCATGTCTCTCTTTAAATGGTAATTATTGTCAAATACAGTTAATGCTTTCTGATAACTTGAGTCTAAAAACCAGGTAACTTGGGGAAATCCGCACACTTTTATAAAATCTTCAGTGACGACTCCAGAAATGGTGGACTTGATTTTCAGCACAATAAGACATAACTATTTTACAAAGCCCATGGAAAAATAGATTTAGATATTGTCGTTTCAAAAACTGAATCAGTGGTTATTGTGCAATTTATGTATTTCCTCTTTGATAAAGATGCCATTCAGATAAACTTATGAAGCTCAAGCCACATTGCCCTCGCAAGTTATCCTGTATAAACAAAAGAAGGAGAAAGTGAGGACTGCAGATGCTGGAAACCAGAGTTGAAAAGTGTGGTGCTGGAAAAGCACAGCAGGTCAGGCAGCATCCGAGAAGCAGGAGAATCGACGTTTTGGGCATAAGCCCTTCTTCAGGAATGAGGCTGGTGTGCCAAGCGGGGCTGAGATAAAAGATGGGTGGGGGGAATTTGGGGGACGGGTGCTGGGAATACGATAGGTGGAAGGAGGTGAGGGTGAGGGTGATAGGCCGAAGAGGGGGTGGGGGCGGAGAGGTCGGGAAGAAGATTGCAGATCAAGAAGGCGGTGCTGAGTCCGAGATCACTTCAGAGAAAGTGAGGACTGCAGATACTGAAGCTCAGAGTCAAGAGTGAGGTGCTGGAAAAGGACAGCGGGTCAGGCAGCATCTGAGGAGCAGGAGAATCAACGTTTCGGGCAAAAGCCCTTCATCAGGAATGAGGCTTGTGGGCAGAGGTGCTGAAAGATAAATGGGAGGGGGGTGGGTCTGTGGGGGGAATTTATCTGAGAATGCGATACGCAGATAAAGATGGGGGAGAAGGTGATAGGTTGGAGAGGAGGGTGGAGTGGATAGATGGGAAAGATGATGGACAGGTCAAGAGGGTGGTGCCAAGTTGGAGGCTTAGGACTGGGATGTGGTGGAGAGAGGGGAAATGAGGAAACTGGTGAAATCCACATTAACCCCATGTGGTTGCAGGGTCCCAAGGTGGAAGATGAGATGTTCTTCCTCCAGGCATCGGGTGGTAAGGATTTGGCGATGGAGGAGCCCCAGGACCTGCATATTCATGATGGAGTGGGAGGAGAGTTGAAGTATTCAGTCACAGGGTGATGGGGTTGGTTGGTGCACGTGTCCCAGAGATGTTCTCTGAAATGATCTGCAAGTTAGCGTCCTGTCTCCCTGATGTAACAGATACAGTCGATGATATTTGTGGAGGTACAGGTAAAATTCTGTCAGATGTGGAAGGATCCTTTGGGGCCTTGGATGGAGGTAAGTGGGGGAGGTATGGGCGCAGGTTTTGTACTTCCTGTGGTGGCGGGGGAAGGTGCCGGGAGTGGAGGTTGGGTTGGTGGGGGGTGTGGACCTGACGAGGGAGTCGTGGAGGGAGTGGTCTCTCAGGAATGCTGATAGAGGTGGGGAGGGAAATGTATCCCTGGTGGTGGGGTCTGTTCGGAGGTGGCGGAAATGACGGAGGATGATACGATGTATCCAGAGGTTGGTGGGGTGGTAGGTGAGGACCAGTGGGGTTCTGTCCTGGTGACGATTGGAGAGGCGGGGCTCAAGGATAGAGGAGCGGGAAGTGGGGGAGATGTGGTGGAGAGCATCGTCAACCATGTCTGAGGGGAAATTGGGGTCTTTGAAGGCGGAGGCCATCTGGCTTGTTCGGTATTGGAATTGGTCCTCCTGGGAGCAGATGTGGCAGAGGCGAAGGAAATGGGAATATGGGATAGCGTTTTTACAGGGGGCAGGGTGGGAGGAGGTGTAATCTAGGTAGCTGTGGGAGTCGGTCGGTTTGTAGTAAATGCCTGCATTGAGTCGGTCACCCGAGATAGAAATGGAGAGGTCTAGGAAGGGGAGGGAGGAGTCTGAGACGGTCCAGGTAAATTTGAGGTCGGGGTGGAAGGTGTTAGTAAAGTGGATGAACTGTTCAACCTCCTCATGGGAGCACAAGGTAGCACCATTACAATCATCGATGTAGCGGAGGAAAAGGTGGGGGGTGGTGCCAGTGTAGCTGCGGAAGATGGACTGTTCCACATATCCAAACAAAAGAAGGTTTTACCTTCTGGCTTTCATTTATGTAATAACGGAATTACTTCAAAAAGAGAAGGAAGCAAAGCAGAAAAATGTGTTGACTGCTGTGGTTTTAAGTGAAACAGTCTTCTCTGTGCAATCATTACATTGCAAATCTGTAAATAGCATTCCACTTAACTCTACTAGTCACCACTAGTCAATTAAATCATCAAAAATAGAAAACTATTTGCCTGTATAGCTGATTCTTTCCACTGCTTTAAAAAAAAATTACTTGTCGTATTACATTGTATAGCCATCACAATATCAGAACTACAGAATCAGGAATTTATAAACCATAGCAGAAATACAACACGTGCTTTCTGCTGGCTGTCTAAAAAAAAACCTATCTAGTTTGTCCCATCACTGTGCTGTTTACCCCAATCTTTTAAATTTTTTTCTCTCGTTTCAAATATTCTGTCTGAAAAGCTCTCATGGATTCTGTTTCTACCATTCCATCCTTGTTAGGCACAATGTGTCTTAACATCCCACTGCTGTATGTAAAGAAAATTCCCGAAAGCTCCTTTCATTTTTTTATTATTGGTGAAGACTTTCTTGTAAGCCCTCGAGCTACATTCTAGCCACCTGGCAGAAATTCCACCATAAATCTGAACATCCTAAATTCCTCCTAAGCCTTAAATAACACATTGCTGTGATGTCATTGAAACTGAACTTAACTGCATTAAAGGGGAATGCAAATTGGAATTTATATTTAAAAGAGACACTGCATTTATGAAATTGTTTTTCAAAATCCTTTTAGCCATTTGAAAATGCAATGTGATCACACAAGATCACATTGCCATGGTCCTTCTTCACTGTAATGGAGAAATACCATGTAGTTCTATGTCAGGAAGTTACTGGTCTGTTTAGTCTTGTGTAATTTGTTGGGCTGTTGCGAACATATTTCAGTTACTGATGCTTAAAAGCGTACCATTAAAAACTGAATGAACTCCATTCATTTGGATTCCGCTCCATCTTTAACAATTTCGAATAAAATTATGCAAAAATAAAATCGTGGAGTAGAAAATTGTTTAAAATTCAAGGCAGTCTGGTACTTTGACACTGTTAGTGTGACATGTGTGGATTGGTATCGTGGGGATGACTCCATATCCTAACGTAGTAAGCTCCCTGTCTCAACTGTGCACTACGGAAAAGCACTGAGCTACACTAATCCAATGGAAGGAATAGATAAGCTGAAGGAGCAAAATAGATCAAATATAAAGATACTATGAGCAAACATTCACTGAACTCCTATCGAGTCAAATATGGTACGTGGCCATGAGACTCCACAAGCAGAAGGCAAAAAGAACTTGTTTAACATTCCAGATACTTTAAATTGCATTCTCTTAGTGATAAGAAACAGACCTACCTTGGTGAAAAACAGAAATTACTGCAGGAGCAATTGCCCAATGCTAAAAGTCTACTTTCAAATTCTGCAACAAGAGGACAAAAAACAGACAGATTTGCATTTATTAACAATCTTTCATTATTGCAGGATGCCCAGAAGTGTTTTCCTGCTAACTGAATGCATTTCAAAAGTAGCCACTGTTGTAAAGCAATAAAGATAAGCAAGATCCATATCAGGTTGGCCAGAAGCTGTTGAGGAACCAAGGGGTGGAAGTCGCAGTGGGTTTGTTAAGAATGCTCGCTTGACAATATCATTGTTGGGCAGCCATTATTAAAGTTTGCAATTGGCTTTTCGAATGGCAGATTAGCCACACACCCCCATGAATTCTAGTCTGATTTTTTTTAAAAATTACCTTTTGTTAGCGACCATTGGTTAGACTACAGGACTGCAGAAGAAACCTGTGGTCTGAGAGCGAAATCTGACTTCTGTAAGGGGGCCAAAAAACACATGCCTTCCTCCTCCTTTACAAAAATACTGTATGTAACTGAGTGTCCATTTTCAGGGCAAAGCCAGTTCCAGGTCAGAGAGCGTTCAGGTGGCCTTGCACCATCGGGCATTGACACTCAACAATGGGCATCTTTGTGCTGACGTTACAGTCAAAAAAGCAGACATAAAAACAACAGATGTTTCAAATGCTGAGCAAGTCAGGGAGCATCTATGACAAGGCAAACAAAGTTACCATTTCAGATCTGTGCTACTACCGTTCCCAATGATCCAGTTTTTACTGCAGTTTACACTTGAGAGACTTAGACTAGTCAAAAAAACCAAACTATAATGCAATCCAAAAACGGGAACCCTTAGCACTGCTCAAATACCAAAACATCATCAACGTAAACCACAGATTACTCATCTAATCTACTTCATATCAAACAGTCCAAAGAAAATAGATAATTTGTAAAATCAACAATACAAAAAAGTGCTTGAAGCACAGAACCATGCCAGTTGGGAATTCAGGCATGCACTTCTAGTAGTAACAGATAGGAAATCACAGGAATCAACTGACTATATTCCCAAAAGAAACCCTCAGTCGGTAAGGCTTTGGGATTTAATAAAATAACTCCTCAAATGTCAGACTATGAATTCACCAACAGGATACAGTCCAGCAAATGAAGTATTAAGAAAATATGATCCCTAACCAGGGTGAAGTGACTCATGTACTGAAGATCCTGGACTGCCTGCTGTTCTAATTCATATATTCCACACGGTCTAGCTGGAGTGGATTGTGAGATAGAGGATTGCTGCATAAATCATTTCAACTGACCCTATTGTGCCCTCTGGTGGCTGATAAGCAGCATTTACCAAATGTCGAGATACAACATTATTTCACCATCACTTCAGCTAATTTTGGGGACTTTAAAGTTAAAATTACATTCATCGGATGGTTTTGCAAACTCAGTACTGCATCCTACTGTCAAGTACAATCATTAAACTGCACTCAATGATTTAAGTAAAAGGTTTTTCATTGTCAGAACTGCAGCACGAGTTTTTCAAGCTCTGGTTTGGTCAGCGATGTAGAAAGCTCTGTCTCCACAGAGCAAAAAAGAATTGCGACCTATTCCAGGCAGGTCAAAGTCAGTTATGAATTTTTGTCATTTTTCATCCTATTGGAGGTAATGATGAATCTGCATAGAATCTGATTATGATCACAGTTAGAGTATTGTCTGCATGCTTGGGCTCGCCACACAATTGGATAGATGTTGAGGCAATCGAGAGGGTTTTAAGTTTGCTCAGGCCCTGTCTAGCATGAGGAAGTGCAATATAAGGAAAGATCATTGTGCAAAAACAGCAAAGAGGGAGAAAGTTGCGAAAGTAAAAGACAGATTAATACGTTAGATAAAACAGATAATTTCCTGCAGTCAACAGGCCCAGCAGATATACCGTTAAACTTAAGGAACTTAGGGCTGACGGCCAGAGAAATATTTTCAATCAAAGGATCAGGAGAATAAGCAGAGCCCTAGGACTGGGAGCAACTCTCCATTTGGTGCATTCAGCCAGTGTCTGACAGAGTTCACCAAGACGTCTAGCCCATTCTGAGTGACACATCTCATTGACATCAGGCCAGTGGATTACAGGCAGAATGCAAGCACCCCTTAAGCTGTTGTTGCAACTTAGGGAAACCTCTGATTTCGAACCCATAAGAAGCATAAAGCTTGGGAGTGGGAGGAGGCATGCGTAAGGATTTTCATAGGACAACAGTTGCTTGTTTTGTCAATATTCCAGAGGAAAACTTTCCTCTGGGATCTTCCTCGACTGAAACGTGGATGGAATACCCAATGGAGCAAAGTTTTGTCCATTTGAGACCTAAAATGGCAATCTAATGATGTTGCAGCATAGCAGTATGAGTATTGACAGGGACAATCAAGCAAGTTTTACGACCACATAACAGGAACATAATGTGGGCCGCTATCTGTTTCCTCCCAGTCAGCAGTTTGAAATTATCCCCCAATGTCAACATGTAAGAATAAGCTAAACAGAGACTGAGGGCAAAGCGGTCTACTGATACGCACACAGAATGGGTCTGGGGATTGTGTCGATTGTTGGGAGAATATGTTAGCAGCATGGACTTATTGCACCAAACAGCTTATTACTGTGATATAACCTCTGCAATTCTGTACAGTGATGTGAATGAACTGGAATCACAGTCCAGGTTTATCTCATAGACTCTGATTCAACAAGACTTTCATTAACAGGGGGATTGAGTTTAAGAGCCTTGAGATCTTGTTGCAGCTCTATAAAACTTTGGTTAGACCGCACTTGGAATACTGCGTCCAGTTCTGGTCGCCCTATTATAAGAAAGATGTGGATGCTTTGGAGAGGGTTCAGAGGAGGTTTACCAGGATGCTGCCTGGACTGGAGGGCATATCTTATGAAGAGAGGTTGACTGAGCTCGGACTTTTTTCATTGGAAAAAAGAAGGAAGAGAGGGGACCTAATTGAGATGTCCAAGATAATGAGAGGCATAGATAGAGTTGAGAGCCAGAGACTTTTTCCCAGGGCAGAAATTGTTAACATGAGGGGTCATAGTTTTAAGCTGTTTGGCGGAAAGTATAGAGGGGATGTTAGAGGCAGGTTCTTTATGCAGAGACTTGTGAGAGCATGGAATGCGTTGCCAGCAGCAGTTGTGGAAGCGAGGTCATTGGGGATATTTAAGAGACTGCTGGACATGCATATGGTCACAGAAATTTGAGGGTGCATACATTAGATTTACCTTACATGAAGATCAATGGTCAGCACAACATCATGGGCTGAAGGACCTGTTCTGTGCTGTACTGTTCTATGTTCTAAGACTGAGAACGTTGACTTGCAGGGAGCTTTGTTTAGCCTGTTGGTGAAGCTGCCTCACTTATGTTGCATAGTGACTGTACAAATGAAAATGAGAAAAGGATGACGTATTGTTTTGACAGTCAGCAATAAATGAAAACACCCAATGTTCATTACATTTATCACAGCCACAAACCTTCCATCGGCTCTGCAGCAATAATTTCCGACACTTAGGACATCTGTGTCAGCACCACTCTGTATAGAGAATCTGTTCAAACCAAGAGGTGGTTGTCATGGTGGTGCTCAGTGAGCAGCGGAAGGTATTGCCTGGTCTGGTAAAATACAAGCCTGATTTAAACATAGCAGGTAACCAATGCTGTAGAAACTGTAGAACTTTTAACAGTCAGTTTTTATGTTTCCCGCAACTTTGCTCCTGTACTCTACCTTCTTTTACTTAATTAATCCCTTTGACCTCCTTTACTGAATTCTAAACTGCTCCCATTCCTCAGGATTTGGAGATTCTGGTGTTGGATTGGGGTGCACAAAGTTAAAAATCCCACAACATCAGGTTATAGTCCAACAGGTTTAATTGGAAGCACTAGCTTTCGGAGCGTCGCTCCTTCATCAGGTGGTTGTGGAGGTCACAATTGTCAGACACAGAATTTATAGCAAAAGTTTACAGTGTGAAGTAACTGAAATTATACATTGAATAATACCTTAATTGTTTGTTGAGGCTTTCATCTGTTAGAAAACTATGATAGCTTCACTTCTTTCATGTGTAAATCACAAAACCTTTTTTTTAAAGTTGCTTTCTCCAGTTAACTATAACAATGGGTGTTAGCTAGACAATATGTTGAAGGTGTTAGCCCCCTGTGTTCTCTGTCTTTGCCATAATGTTTAGACTGATTGTAAACTAAAAAGTGACCTAACAGAGTTTTACATGAGTTCATGCAGTTTTTGAGCAAAGTACAATGTAACTCTGCAAGTCCAAATTCAACCCACAAACGTATATGTATATGTGTGCATGTGTGAGTGTGGGAGTGTGTGTCTGTAAGGGTGTGTGTGAGTGTCTGCGTGCGTGTCTGTGTACATGAGTGTCCGTGTGTATGTGTGTGTATAGGAGCACCTGTGTGTGTATGTAGGAGTGTCTGTGTGTGTGTATAGTGCAATGGTGGTCACCTGTAATGTGACATGAACCCAAGGTCCCAGTTGAGGCCCTCCCTATGGGTACCGAACTTAGCTATCAGTCTCTGCTCGGCCATTTTTCGCTGCTGCCTGTCCCGAAGTCCGCCTTGGAGAATTGTCACCTGAAGGTCCAAGGTCAAATGTCCTGGACCACTGAAGTGTTCCCCAACTGGGAGGGAACCCTCCTGTCTGTTGATTGTTGTGCGGTGCCCATTCATCCGTTGTCGTAGCCTTTGCTCGGTTTCCCCAATGTACCATGCCTCCGGGCATCCTTGCCTGCAACGTATAAGGTAGACAACGTTGGCTGAGTCACATGAGTACCTGCCACGTACATGGTGGGAGGTGTCCCCATGCGTGATGGTGGTATCTATGTCCACACTCTGACACGTCTTGCAGCGCCTACCATGACAGAGTTGTATGGAGTTGTCCTGAAAGCTGAGCAGCTTGCTACGAACAATGATCTGTTTGAGGTTTGGTGATTGTTTAAAGGCAAGCAGTGGATTTGCAGGGAAGGTCTTGGCGAGGGGCTCATCCTCATTGATAATGGGTACCAGGTCACGAAGAACATGACGCAGTTTTTCAGCTCCTGGGAAATACTCAACAGCGAAGGGTACCCTGTCGGTTGCAGCACATGTCTGTCTCCTGAGGAAGTCATTACGGTTCCTTGCTGTGGCATGTGGGAACTGACGGTCGATGTGTTGAGCATCGTACTCCGTTCTTATGAGGGCATCCCTGAGTACTTCCAGGTGCCTGTCACGTTCCTCCTCATCTGAGCAGATCCGGTGTACGTGTAGGGTTTGTCCATAGGGAATGGCTGTTTTAATATGTTTTGGATGGAAGCTGGAGAAGTGTAGCATTGTGAGGTTGTCTGTGGGTTTGTGGTAGAGTGTGGTGCTGAGGTGTCCATCCTTGATGGAGATGCATGTATCCAAGAATGAGACAGATAGTCAAGAGTAGTCCATGGTGAGTTTGATGGTGGGATGAAACTTGTTGATATCACTGTGTAGTTTTATCAGTGACTCCTCGCCATGGGTCCAGAGGAAGAAAATGTCATCAATGTACCTGGTGTATAATGTTGGTTGGAGGTCCTACATAAAGAAGAAGTCTTGTTCGAACCTGTGCATGAACATGTTGGCATATTGGGGTGCATATTTGGTCCCCATAGCTGTTCCATATTTCTGGATGAAGAACTAGTTGTCAAAGGTGAAGTAGGATAAGTAGATGAGTTGTAGGACGGTGTTTGGAGATTGGCAGTTGTTGGTGTTGACAGGCTTGTTTCTTTCTTCTGACCAATTTGCATGCCTCAACTCTGGATCTAATATTGACTCTAATTTCCCTTGAAAGTCATGATTTGATCACCTTTACCATTTTACTTTTGCACCATATAGGAATGCACAATTGTTGCTGTTCACCCATGATCTCTTTGAATGTTTGCCATGGCCTTTCCGTTATCATGCCTTCAAGTAACATTCCCCAATCTATCATAACCAACTCACACCTCATCGTTTCTTCTATCTCATTCAGGACCCTGGTCCCAGAATCAACTATGTTACTCTCCACCTTGATGAAGAATTCTATCATTCTATGGTCATTCATTCCTAAGGGACCCTTGCACAGTTAGATTGTCAATTATCCCTGCCTCAATACACAATACCTAGTCCAGGAGGGACTGTTCTCTCATTAGCTCCTCAAAATATTGGTCCAGAAAACTATCTCATATACACTCCAGGGATTCCAACTCTATAGAACATAGAACATAGAACAGTACAGCACAGAACAGTCCTTCAGCCCACGATGTTGTGCCGACCACTGATCCTCATGTATGCACCCTCAAATTTCTGTGACCACATGCATGTCCAGTAGTCTCTTAAATGTCCCCAATGACCTTGCTTCCACAACTGCTGCTGGCAACGCATTCCATACTCTCACAACTCTCTGTGTAAAGAACCCACCTCTAACATCCCCTCTATACTGTCCTCCAACCAGCTTAAAACTATGACCCCTCGTGTTAGTCATTTCTGCCCTGGGAAATAGTCTCTGGCTATCGACTCTATCTATGCCTCTCATTATCTTGTATACCTCAATTAGGTCCCCTCTCCTCCTCCTTTTCTCCAATGAAAAAAAAAATGTATTGTTATGTATTGTTATTAATTTGATTTACTCAATCTATATACAGATTAAAGTCGCCACTAATTCCAGCTGCACTTTTATCAAATGCATGACTCATTTTCTGTGTAGAAACCTGCTTTCCTTTTTTTTTCTCACTTTTTTTCTTTGGAACGGTGAAGTTAAGAATTGCAATTTGAACTTCGAACAACAGTTTATTTTAAAAGACCAATGTTTTTGATTGGAAACTGGTTTGAAAACATAATGCAACTTAATTACTGATCTGAGAACACTATAGATAAATTGGCACAGAGCTGTTGCTAAGCTTAGCTCTGGCAGTTTGGCTGGGTATTGATTTGGTCAATCCAAGAGGGAACACTGTGAATCAGCCAATCACAGAGAACATTGATTGAAAGAGGAAATATCAAGAGAGAAATGAGGCTGACTGGGTTATCAGGAGGCAGTATAATTTTTAGAAACTTTTAGAGATGATATTGCATTGCTTTCTCTCCAATAATTGAGTTGTTGAATGTTCTGAGAAAAGAATCCCTGTCTGTAAGAAATAAATAAATATTTCTGGAATTCTGCTGAAACTGGGGTATTAACTGGGGTTTTGGAATTCAAGCAAGACAAACTGTTCTATTTGACTGTGAACAAACCATTGTCGAAGGATTTCACAAAGACCTGGTATCTATCAATGGAACTGTTTATTAGAATCATAGAGTTATAGAGATGTACAGGATGGAAACAGACCCTTTGATCCAACTTGTCCATGATGACCAGATATCTTAACGTAATCTAGTCCCATTTGCCAGCACTTTAGAGGTCGATGTCCCTCTAAACCCTTCCTATTCATATATCCATCCAGATGTCTTTTAAATACTGTAATTGTACCAGTGTACACCACTTCTTCTGGCAGCTCATTCCATACACGCACCACCCTCTGTGTGAAAACGTTACCCCTTAGGTCGCTTTTATATCTTTCACCTCTCACTCTAAACCTACGCCCTTTAGTTCTGGACTCCCCCACTGCAGGGAACAGACTTTGTCTATTTATCCTATCCTTGCCCTTCATGATTTTATAAACTTCTATAAGGTCACCCCTCAGCCTCCGATGCACCAGGGAAAACAGCCCCATCCTTTTAGAATAGATTACTTTTTTTTAGATTAGATTAGATTACTTACAGTGTGGAAACAGGCCCTTCGGCCCAACAAGTCCACACTGCCCCGCCGAAGCGCAACCCACCCATACCCCTACATCTACCCCTTACCTAACACTACGGGCAATTTAGCATGGCCAATTCACCTGACCTGCACATCTTTCGACTGTGGGAGGAAACCGGAGCACCCGGAGGAAACCCACGCAGACACAGGGAGAACGTGCAAACTCCTCACAGTCAGTCGCCTGAGGCGGGAATTGAACCCGGGTCTCTGGCGCTGTGAGGCAGCAGTGCTAACCACTGTGCCACCGTGCTGCCCACGTGGCCTCTCTCTATAACTCAAATTTTCCAACCCATTGAACTGGAAAATTACAATTCTTCTACTTTCTTTTTTAGTTTATCCCTGTCTATCTGTGTGAGAGAGAGAGTGGGGGCTATGATCAAAGAAAATTGGACTTTGCATTATGGATATTAACTAGATTACCTTATTGTTCATTTGTTAATTTACATTATTACTAACAAATTATTTTTTTTTAAATATATAAAATTAGTGTCCAATATAAATTATCCACAAAGTGTTGTTAGGAACAGTTGGGCAGGTTGGACGTTTTAATTTCATTGTGTTGTGAATCCAGTGATAGTGAGGTTGATCTCATTTGATTTGCTATCCCTGTTTCATGACACCCACCTAGAGAAATTCTCAATATCACTCCTACAGTTTTAGATCTACATACAAACACTAACAACATTTTTTGCTCCTCAGCTTGACCCATGTAGATTCCACATCTTTGGAGCTGTGAGCCTTCTTCACAGTTGTGTTAATTGTCTCTTTAACTAGCAATGCAAACCCACCACCATTTTGTCTACCTTTTCTAAACAGAGTACCCACATTCCCACATGTTTAATTTCTCCCTCATATAACAGAGCCAACTGTGGTGCAACAAATTTTGCTGTAGACTGCTTTCCTGAGAAATCATTCCTCTCAACAATATCCACCGCAGGGGAATAGCTCTAGGAGACTCCTGCATTCCCACCTTGTTCTCTTGATCTGCCTGCTGGTCACCATTCCATTGATGACTGTGGAATCTTAGCCTTGGGGTGTGGGAACGTGATGCCAGAACTTGTCAGAGGCTGAAGGATCGGGAGCAGTACCACAAGAGGTTTAATGACGTTCTTATCTTCTGGCAACCTGAGTCCAATACCAGGCACAGATAGTGGACCTCGAGGTAAATCACTCAGCAACCTGCAGGTAGCATTGAAGACCTGGCAGCACCAAGACAAATAGTTGCTTATTTAAAAGAACAGCTGGTATTGGTGGAAGAGACCGGACTTTCCTTATCTTTCTCCCTCATGGAGCTGTTCTTCCTATTGCACATTATGCCAGCACCTCATTGAGAAATTTCAATGTTTCAAAGGCATTCATTGTCATGAGGCAAGATATCTATTAACTATTACTCTCTGTTATCAGCTACTTAGCCAATTTTATATCCATGTTGCTGTTACGGTTTTATACCACGAGCTTCAACTTTGCTCACAAGTTTTTTATGCACGTTTTGGAAGTCCATTCTGTGTCACAACAGCATTACCTTCATTCAATAGATTGGAAAAGCCTGGTGTATGTGCATCCCAGAGGTTGCTGTCTGATTAACTCCACTATACCAGTGATCTCTAACAGCCTCACTATCATTCCCATTGCAAACTCCAAACCAATTATTTCCAGTCTCTCTCTACCTTTGCCATCACGTTGCATCACAGCTATTCTTCAAGTGATTTTTAAAGAAACTCTTTTCTTTCCTTTTCTCTCATTTTCCCCCATAATTCAATCTAATAAAATCATCTGTTTTTTTTAAAGCAAGCTTTGTAAAAACATAAAATTAAAATAGTTTAATATAAAAAGTGCATTTAAATAAGGCAACACTTCCTTTTTGACCATCAAGCAATAAAACATAAAATAAAACAAGTTTTATGAAGATTACCAGAATTTTTCTTGTATCTGTTCCCACGCTGTCTTTGTAACTTCACCGGACATTTGGAGGCAGCTTTATTTGGGGTAATAAGGATATATCTCTGTATTTCTAATGAGGTTATGATGGAAAGATGTGATTAACTCCCAGGAGAGTCTCAATATTTCTGAGCCTGTATGTTCCTGAGCTCTATTTTGTACTACAATTCTGTTATTCTCTTTCCTGCTTAGAATTCTGCAACTCACATCCCATCATAAATTTTCCACACACATCTGTACAGCCAAGCAATTGTTTCCTGGTGTGACTCATTGATCAATTTATTCACTGGTGGATGATTACTATTATCTAACTGCTATATCTTTTCCCTACAGAATCCATTGGAAAATCAAATATCTTGAAGCTTTTCCAAAATCTGTTCCTTCAGGGCATGGGCCATGGTGATTAAAGATGGGTTAAATAAGGCATGCAATTCTGAAACCCTTTTTAAGTATCTTTTGGATATCTTTCCATAACTCTTCAGAAATTGGGGAGCCTGACATCATTTGAGAATTATTTGCATCCTGTACCCTTCCAGCCTCCCACTTCTGGCCTAGCCTTACTTGGAGAAATTTCCAGAAGTCTGGCTCCTCTGCACGTGATTCAAACAGATCAGAAAAAAAAGACAGCTTTTTTTTTGTTTTTGAGAAAAATACTGCACAAAATGTTTGACCAATAACTCATCACAGAGCAATTAAGGCAAGTAATTCTGCAATATTTTTATAGGCAAGACACCATCGTGATTCATCTGTCCAATCCCAATGTCTAGAAATAGCAGAGGCAATCTTCCTCAATCAGTCCTGATGAAGAGTCCTGCCTGAAATGTCGACTTTCCTGCTCCTCTGATGCTGCTTGACCTACTGTGCTTTTTCCAGCTCCATCTTTTATCGACTCTGACTTCCCAGTATCTGCAGTCCTCACTAACCCCAATTTTCCTCAATACAAGACTCAGGAATGCTTGGTTCCTAGTTGCTGTGAGGAGGTGAAGACTGGTTATCCCAGATTTTATTTCTCATTGCATTGCTAAGGGTTTCTGGTCTTTCTCAGGTGGATGCACTGCTTGTGTATGAGCAGTAGGTTCAGGCCCATTATGACTGTGAGTGGGGCTTTGAGGGATCAGTTATGCAAGTTGGCAGCTGGTTTATATCTGGACCTACAAACTCACTTGCTTCCATTTTGATCTATTCAGCTGGATCCAGAGCTCTGCTTCCTCCAAGATTTCAAGCCTGTCAATCATCAAGATGATTTTTAAAATTAGGTATTGTATATTATCTGTCGAGGAGAAAGTGAGGACTGCAGATGCTGGAGATCAGAGCTGAAAAATGTGTTGCTGGAAAAGTGCAGCAGGTCAAGCAGCATCCAAGGAGCAGGAGAATCGCCATTTTGAGCACAAGCCCTTCTTCAAGAATCTTTCCTGAAGAAGGGCTTATGCCTGAAACGTCAATTCTCCTGCTCCTTGAATGCTGCTGACTTGCTGCACTTTTCCAGCAACACATTTTTCAGCTATATTATCTGTCTGGGCATTGATGGTGAGTTGCAGAAGGATCTATAATCAACCACTTTACCATACTGAGAAAACAGGATGTGGTTCCTTCTGTACAACCCTCCAGCATCACCCCCATTCCTCAATCTTGAGGGAAAAGGCTACGGCAAGCAAAGGCCCTGAAACTTTTAATGGTTGGAGCAAGGTCAGTCGAAATGCTTCTCCATCAGGCCTACCTTGAGGTAGAGGCTGTCACACTACATTTGAGGAAAGGATTAAGAGTTGCACAAGAGACCTTTCAGGAAAGAATACCCAGTGTGAGTCTGCTAGTTAACAAGGTCAGCACTTGATTTGAATCCTCTTGTTGATTCTTTAGAATCTAATCCCTGTTCCTCTCAATCTCAATCTTTTAAGAAATGCGTCTTCAAAGGTTTGGGTCCCAAGTCCTGGATGGACAAGTCTGTATCATTTCAAATCATTCTCAAACATTTTAATTGACTTTGCTGCCAGCATTGACACTCAAACTGTGAAATCCCTGAGACC
Source organism: Chiloscyllium plagiosum (assembly GCF_004010195.1). Lineage (NCBI taxonomy): Eukaryota > Metazoa > Chordata > Chondrichthyes > Orectolobiformes > Hemiscylliidae > Chiloscyllium > Chiloscyllium plagiosum. The sequence continues at coordinate 98,993,908 of NC_057712.1, read as the reverse complement.
AAATGGATCGATAGACAACATTCCTGTTGTAGTTGGTGGCAGGGGTGTAGAAAGGCAGGGATTTAAGATAGAATCTGGTTATGTTGGTATTTGATTCCATTGACAGTGCTGAGGGAGACAGGCCATGGGGCAATCTGCCCAAAATTAACAGAAAGAATTTCCAAAGGAGGTGTCTTGGTCTTCCTCAGGAACATCATGGGAAGAATATCAGCAGCTACACAGGAGAAAAAATACAAAGAAACGTTTCTTACATTTCTTGGGTTTATGCTGACCTTACAATGGTGACCAAGGAATGCATACAGGAGTTCCTCACCAAAGTGTCTGTGGACTGATGACTAGTGTTGACTCTGGTGCTCGGATTCTGGGTGAGATCTTGTATTTCTTTGTGCTATAGATCATATATCAGGATCACCTTGACAACATTTGCACCATCACAACTCCAAATAAACTGAGATTTAATCCTAGAACCATAATTATTCTATATTTGCAATAGCACAGAATGAGAATACAAACTTTATGATTGTATGATAAGGGTATAGTGAGAAAGGCTTTATGCTAAAACAGTGTCTAGTAAACTGCACAAACACAATTGTCATAGCTTCTCCTCTTAGTCAGCCCTGAAATAAATGCAGATTTCAGCTACAATAAAAATAGAGAACCGTAGAGAAATTCATCAGGTCCAGCAACATCTTCAAAGAGAGAAGAAGTTAATGTTGCAAATCCAACGTGACTCTTGTTCCGAACTGAACAGAGGTGGAAAGGTGATGGGTGAGAGTGATAAACCCCACTACCTTTCCATTTTTTTTTTCAATTATGAAGAAGCATATTATTAGAATGAAAACATCAACCCTAGTTTCTTCCCTATAGCTGCTTCCACACTTGCTGGGCTACTACAGCACACTCTGTTTTTATTTCAGATCATTAGTATTCACAGTATTTTGCTACTAAAGCTTTCAGAACTCTCTTATTCAGGAGTCAAACTCACAGATATGCTCATGCCCTAAGTCATCAAGCTGGCTTATATTTTATTCAGTTCCACGTTACTGCTTTATTTTAAAAACATGAAAGTAATTGAATACTTTTGTTATCTTTGTTGCTTGCAGAGTAAATAACCTTAATCTTAAAGAAGGGAGGCTGATCTGATATATGGGTGCAATTTTACTTGTACAAAAATATGTGTGGTTTCCACAACAGTACACGTTGTGTATTGGTTTTGAAGAAATTCATCTTTACTTCATAAAATATGCAATTAAGCATTTTTATTTAAGTTATCTTAAAACATTTTCTTTTTGTGAATCATGTGCTGACATATTACTTCAGAAGTCCTTTCTTTCTGGCTTTCCAAGTCCTCTGGGGGAAACCCCTCCCTCTAGATCTGCAACACAGATGTACAGTATAAGACCTTACATAACATAGAAGTCAGAGGCAAAGCCATTCATCTGGCTGATGTTTCAATTCATGAGGAAAGAACCATGAGCATATTAAAGAGATGCTACACAGATACAGCACAATTTCGTGAGCTAGTGGCGGAATGATGATTTTGCAAGGGCACCGAAGGTTTGTACGAACACTACCTAGGGCAACACGGTGGCACAGTGGTTAGCACTGCTGCCTCACAGCACCAGAAACCTGGGTTCAATTCCCACCTCAGGCAGCTGTCTGTGTGGAGTTTGCCCATTCTCCCTGTGTCTGTGCGGGTTACCTCCCACAATCACAAAGATATGCAGGTTAGGTGAATTGGCCATGCTAAGTTGCCCATAGTGTTAGGTGAAGGGGTAAATGTAGGGGAATGGGTCTGGGTGGACTGATCTTTGGAGGGTCAGTGTGGACTTGTTGGACCAAAGGGCCTGTTTCCACACTGTAAGTAATCCAATCTTAAATTGCATGTTTAATCTTTGGGGAAATTGGAAAAGTTACGGTAGTAGTAATTCATAATTCAGAGCCCTCAAGGAAAGAATTTAACGATATATTAAAAATCGAAAAGTTGCTTCAGAAAGAGATGAGCCCTTTTTTTTTAGTTTTTCATGTGATGTAGGCATCGTTGGATTGGCTAGCATTTATTGCCTATCCCTAAATTCTTGAGTTAACGTTCAACCACATTGCTGAGAGCTTGGAGTCACATGTAGGCCAGACCAGGTAAGGATGGCAGATTTTCTTCCTCAAATGGGTGGACATTGGTGAACCAGATGGATTTTTCTAACAATCAATAATGGCTTGGTCATCATTAAATTCTTAATTCCAAAATGTTTTTAAAAATTCAATTTAAATTCTGCTATGGCGGGATTTGAGTTATGTCCCAGAACATTGTCTGGGTCTCTAGATTAATAGTCTAGTTTTATTATCATTAGATCATCACCTTACATCTTACATTGATTTAAGAATAGTAAGAGCGTACACTCTTAGCAAATTAATCTATTGTGGTTATAAGGAGAAACATACTCCCTGATGACTGACTGGGTAATTTCTAATGTCCAGTAATACCATCACAGTATGGTGCACTCTCCATGTTCTGGACTACATAAAGATGTAATAAATGCCACAATGTTAGACCCATTTATTCTATCTAAAATTCATAGATTTCTTTTAACAATTGAAATAATTACACAGAAGCAGAAAAATACCAATCTTATAAATGCATTGAAAACCATAAAATTAATTGCATGCTTGGAATATAAAACACATTAAGAAGATTATTCTCACACTAGAATATTTTTGGAGAAAGCAGACTTCATACGTCAGATTTATTAAGGAAAACATTGAATCCAGCCCTTCAGTCAATATTCCTTCATCTCACCTAAGATGGTTAGTAAATAAATAACACTTGCACTCCCTGGGCTGAATCTTACTATATTTTGGCAAAGTGTCATTTTTGTGGAGTTTAACAGAGGTTTTTTTCTCTCTCTCTACGATAGCTAGTAAGTTTTCACACTCTAACATCTCAAATTTGCCTCATTAACTACTTACCATTACCGTTTCATGTCCCTCTTGTATATTGCCATCCCGATTCTGTCACTTATCATAGCCAGAAGAACTCATCATTGCTGGGATGTACTAGATCATGCAATGCATTTTGTCCAGACTATACTGCAGAGCCCCACCTCAGACTGGTCTAAGTAGTGGATCCGTACCTTCAGCAACCCTATCGTGTGTTCCATCCTAGAGATGGAAGTAGGACAGGCTACACTGTATGTGCACTCCACCTTAGTTAAGGGCTTGCATAATTGAGTCATCCGCCATGGTTGCAGTGGCTAGCCCTTGTGCCCCAGTAACCAACCTTGTATCACACCTGGACCCTCAATGCAGGGGAGCACAAGAGTTCTTAACAATGTAAGAGTCATGGTAGATCCCAGTGCAAAGAGATACCAGTGATCAAAGATCATTTGTACATTGATGAAATGGAGGCATTTTCTGTTATAAATCATTATAATATGGTTCCAGAAACATAACGTTTATGCAGTTGATGGTGCTTGAACCTGACAGAAGCCAGCTATATACTGCAGCACTGAGCTCATCACTGGGAAACAAAATGATTCAATGTGGTCAGGCACAGATGGCATCAGTCACAGTCTTGATGAGTTTGTGGCTGGATGGTTAGCGTTATAGAGTCATAGAGATGTATAGCATGGAAATAGATCCTTCAGTCCAACTTGTGCATGCTGACCAGTTATCTGAAATTAATCTAATACCGTTTACCAACATTTGGCCTATACCCTGCAAATCCATCCTACTCATATACCCATCCAGATGCCTTTAAATGTTGTAACTGTACCAGCCGCCACCACTTCCTCTGGTAGCTCATTCCACACACATAACACCCTCTGTGTGAAAAAGTTGTCCTATAGGTCTCCTTTAAATTTTTCCCTTCTCACCTTAAACCTATGCCCTCTAGTTTTGGATTCCCCTACACCCAGGGAAAAGACCTTGGCTATCCACCCTGTCCATGCCCCTCATGATTTTACAAACCTCCATAACGTCACCCCTCAGCCTCTGATGCTCCAGGGAAAACAGCCCCAGCCTATTCAGCTTCTCCCTATAGCTCAAAATGTCAAAAACTGGCAACATCCTTTTTAGTCTTTTCTGAACCCTTTCAAGTTTCACAACATCCTTCTGAAAGCAGGGAAACCAGAATTGAATGCAGTATTCCAAAAATGGCCTAGCCAATGTCCTGTACAGCTGTAACATGACATTCCAACTCTTATACACAATGCACTGACCAATAAAGGAAGGTGTACTAAATGCCTTCTTCACTACCCTTTCTACTTGCGACTCCACTGTCAAGAAACTATGAACCTGCACTCCAAAGTCTCTTTGTTCAGCAACACTCTCCAGCACCTTACCATCAAGTATATAAGTCCTGTTCTGATTTGCCTGTCCAAAATGCAGCACCTCGCATTTATCTAAATTAAACTCCATCTGCACTTCTCAGCCCACTGGCCCATCCCATTGTACTCTGAGGTAACCTTCTTCACGGACAACCACACAATTTTAGTGTCATCTGCAAACTTACTAACCATATCTCCAATGTTCACATCTAAATCATTTATATAAATGATGAAAAGCAGTGCACCCAGCACCGATCCTTGTGGCACACCGCTGGTCACAGGCCTCCAGTCTGAAAAGCAACTCTCCACCACCACCCTCTGTCTTCTACCTCCGTTTGATTGAGCGATCCCACACTGGCTCCCATGGATTCATGGAAGCAACCAATTACATTAATGTTTACTACAGCTATCACTTTAACAGCTACTAGGGTAGGATGCTCAACCATTCCTTCAGGTCACAAGTCCCACTCCAGCACAATCCTGTGACAATATCCCAGGATTTCCTCAAACTGCCTGATACTGCAGCTCGCTCATCCAGAGGAAAAGGCACTGAGGCCAAAACACTCTGAACTCCCTGCGCCTCCAACACATCCAGAGATGATCTTTGACTCCAATGTCTTGGTGGCTGTTTGTTTTTCCTTAGCAGTTTGCTGGTATATCTAATCCTCCTTGATCTCCCTGCACCTTCATTATTTGGCAACAACCTCAATGACCACACCTACCGGGAATCAGAGTCTATGAATGTGGCTTTCAAATAGAAACTGGCTCCACCTACTCTGGATGTGAGCCCATGCTGGGTGGCTGAGTGCACCAATCATGCTTGCAATGAATCTGGTTTAGAAAATAAGAAATACCATGGGTTCTTCGTAATAAAAGCAGCCAACAGGCACCATGACACATTACCATTCCCTTACATAAAGTGAAAGATGGAGCATTCTGACAAGCAGAGCCATGTACTGACTCACCTTGACACTGACATAGGGTTCTGTGTCAACAAGTGCTCCACAGTAATGCAGGAAGGTTGGCTGGGTGGCTGGTTTGCAATGAACAGTGATGTCAACAGCATAGGTTAAACTCCCATACTGGCTGAGTTTATCATGAACGACTTTCCATCTCAACCTTTCCCTTCACCTGTTGTGTGTCAATTGTCTCCCTCTAATGGTCTGTAACTATGTTTAGCACATAGTTAGCAGCACAGTCTAAGCGCTGTATGTGTACAGATCCCTTCTCCTCCCAAACCTACATCAGCCACACAAGGCATCATTTTATGTACGAGAGTCTTGCATTATACATACTGTTTGGACGGAGAGAAACTCAATTCCATGCTTCTTTGTACCCTGGGGTGACTTACATTAGCTGTGCACTTTGTGGCCTACAGATTCTTCATCTAAGGTCAACTGTGGTCATTTCTGCTTCAGAGATGTTCAATTGTAATGTGTAAGGGCCAATGATTTGGTCGACACTGCCTATGATCAGCATTTGTACATTACATTCTTGGACACTTTGGTCATTTCACAAACATGATGATATGATTGTGATTGATGTGGACCTGCACTTTGCAGGCATGTGATTAATACATTTGCCCCTTGAAGGACCTCCTGTCTCACAGAAGCGGATCCTTTAATTTTGGCAATGAAATGGACATTGTCTCCACCCGCTCTGAATGTTGTCCCAATCAATGTCTGTTCGCAGATGGCTTTCAGCAGATCACAGTAGACAGTGCAGGCCACAGCAGTCACCATGGATACCAGGTTCCTCCTAGTCATCGAATACCATCCCCCACCCCAAGACTCAATGGCCTTTCCTACCAAGCACATCCGTGGATAGTTTGTCTTGATCAAACACCCACATGTTCCCACCTGCCATCTCAAGTTGAAACTCTAACCTTCTAAACTTATCCCCAAGCCACTTCACTACAATTTGGTGATGTCCCCCTTTAAGGCCACAATCTATCACACACACTCCTTCAGTATCCAATGCTCTCCCATTGCCAGCTCCCCACCTTATAGGTTGATTTTTCACTGTCCTTGTCCACTCCACATCTTAGGTTGATGCCTACAATTCCCAACAATCCCCTACAGTTCCACCATTTCCTTATCCCTACAGTCCCCTGAAGCCATTTCATCCCACCAAATGCTCATTCCACTGACAACCTGGGCTGCAGTGATACAGACTACCTGACACTGACAGCCCCAGATGGGTGAGTGATTGTTGCCAAGTCCCTGGACTGTGAGCAGATGCTGCTCTTTAACCGACTGCACTGAATCCACCCATCATGACTCAACCAAGGACAGCAACACTAAGACATGGTGACATAGCGATTTGGTTGAAGAACGTATGGTTGGTTGCTGCACAGGCAGCTGGTATAGTTTGTAGATGTGACACTGACAGTGCCGTGCCATACAACAATAATGTTCATCCCCTTGACTGGTGACTATTGATAAGCATAACTAGCAGCCTGGCTTAATGTCTGCACTATGTAGCAAAGCAAGCTCTTACAGCTCTTGCTGTGGGGCCAAGGCACAAGAAACAAAGCAGGAATGCTGTTACCAGGAAGCTGCTAAGTGCATGAGCAGCCCAGAGAGGCAGTCTCATCCAGTCCATGAGCTGGGTTCCTGTGTCTAGCTGCAAAGTGTCATTGCAGCTGACATTTGAATGATAATTGCTGGTGCTCCCCAAAGAGCAAGTGTAATGTCAGTGGATTGGAAATATGCCATGATGGTTCAGTGAGACTGGCGGATGTTAGATGACATTTAAATACATTTAAATTCTTGATCTCGCAAGGAATTAAGGGCTACGGGGAGAGTGTGGGTAAATGGAGCTGAAATGCCCATCAGCCATGATTATATGGCGGAGTGGACTCGATGGGCTGAATGGCATTAATTCCACTCCTATGTCTTATGGACAGTGTCCGATGACATGGAGTGCCTTCAGCTTTGCCCTGGAGCATCTCCTCAGGCACTTGGTGCCAAGTGTCCAAGATGACAATCCAGTGGGAGAGAGTGATGAGCTGGAATTACTAGGTTACACACCGTGATTGTCATCCTGGGAACTCTCAGCATATAGTTTCGGTCTAGCACTTGCTGGAATGGGGAATTGCATATTGATGAGCTGGTGTTGAGGGTGATAATAAGTGATAATCCCCATTAATTGATTGAGTTAATAGGCCTGTTGCTGTTCATCAGCGAGCATCTTATCTCAATATCCAGAATTCTGCTGGAAATTGTGACTTGTTGGTCCTGACATGGAGAAAGGTCTCACTGGACTTTTCATGGAACTGTCCCAGATTTCTCACCAAAGCCAACGACATTCAGGACCTGGTAAGATACTACCCACTGATTCTGTAAGTCATTAAGTCCAACAGCCATGCAGCATAGAAACAGACTCTTCAATCCAACTCGTCCATGCCTACCAGATATCATAGAAACAAAGCGAATAGATGCAGGAGTAGGCCATTCAGCCCTTCCAGCACTACCATTTAATATGATCATGTATGGGTGTAATTTGCATATTCTCCCCATGTCTGTGTGGGTTTCCTCCAGGTGCTCCAGTTCCCTCCCAGAATCCAAAGATGTGCAGATTAGGTTAATTGACCATTCTAAATGTTCAGGGATTTGTAAGTTAGGTACAATAGTCGGGGGAAATGTAGACCAATAGGGGAATGGGTCTGGGCGAGATACTCTTCAGAAGGTTGGTGTGGGCTTGCTGAGCTGAAGGGCCTGTTTCCACACTGTAGGGATTCTATGGATTCTGTGGATTCTATCATGATTGATTTTGCAATCTCAGCATCCCATTCCCGCTTTCTCCCCATTCCTCTTGATCCCTTTAGCCACAAGAGACCTAAGGAGCAAGATATAAAAGAGACCTAAGGAGCAAATCTTTCATGCAGAGGGTGGTGTGTGTGTGTGGAATGAACTGCCAGAGGAAGTGATGGAGGACAGTACAATTGCAACATGTAAAAGGCATCTGGATGGGTATATGAATAGGAGGTTTGAAGGGTTTGGGGCTGGCAAGTGGGACTAGTTAGGTTTGGATATCTGGTTGGCATGGACGGGTTGGACCAAAGGGACTGTTTCTGTGCTGTTCATCTCTATAACTCAAAGACTTTATCTCAGTCCCAAATCGCTCATCCCTTATTCTTAGACAGTGACCCCTAGTTCTGGGCTTTCCCAACATCGAGAACATTCTTCCCTCATCGAGCCTGTCCTGTCCCATCAGGATTTCATATGTTTCAATGAGATCCCCCCACCCCATTCTTCTAAATTCCAGTGACTACAAGCCCAATTGATTCAGTCTTTCTTCATTTGTCAGTTTTTCCGTTTCAGGAACCAAATGTGACCTAGTCCTATTTGTCAGTATTTGGTCCGTATCCATCTAAACCTTTCCTATTCGTACACCCATCCAGATGCCTTACATCCAAATGTTGTAATTGTACCACCCTCGCTATTTCCTGGGTCAGCTTGTTTTGCACACGGAACACCTTCTGCATGAAAAAGTTAGCTCTCAAGTCCTTTTTAAATCTTTTCCCTCTCACCTTAAACCTGTGCCCTCTAGTTTTGATAATGGTTTCTCTCCTTTCTCTCTAATAGCAATGATTTGCTTCTACTAATAAAACTGTTCATCCGTTACATACTCCTCATGTCGGCATGAGTCCACATCCAATTTTATTGATAATGCAATTCAGCTTCATGAAACAACAGTGACTTCTAGTTCAATCTAGTTACAGAGTCATAGAGATTTACAGCAAGGAAACAGACCCTTCGGTCCAATCCGTCCATGCCGACCAGACATACCAACCCAATCTAGTCCCACCTGCCAGCACCCGGCCCATATCCCTCTAAATCCTTCCTATTCATATACCCATCCAGATGCCTTTTAAATGTTGCAATTGTACCAGGACTCATTCCATACACGTACCAGCTCATTCCATACACGTACCACTCTCTGCGTGAAAACGTTGCCCCGTAGATCTGTTTTATATCTTTCACCTCTCACCCTAAACCCATGCCCTCTAGTTCTGGACTCCCTGACCCCACAGAAAAGACTTTGTCTATATATCCTATCCATCCCCCTCATAATTTTGTAAACCTCTATAAGGTCACCCCTCAGCCTCCGATGCTCCAGGGAAAACAGCCCCAGCCTGTTCAGCCTCTCCCTGTCACTCAAATCCTCCAACCCTGGCAACATCCTTGTAAATCTTTTCTGAACCCTTTCAAGTT
>NC_057712.1:98982121-98983294 GCF_004010195.1 Chiloscyllium plagiosum | reverse complement strand
GCCTCCAGTCTGAAAAACAACCCTCCACCACCACCCTCTTTCTTCTATCTTTGAGCCAGTTCTGCATTCAAATGGCTAGTTCTCCCTGTATTCCATGAGATCTAACCTTGCTAACTAATCTCCCATGGGGAACCTTGTCAAACACCTTACTGAAGTCCATATGGATCACATCTACCACTCTGCTCTTATCAATCCTCTTTGTTACTTCTTCAAAAAACTCAATCAAGTTTGTGAGACATGATTTCCCTTGCACAAAGCCATGTTGACTATCTCTAGTCAGTCCTTGCCTTTCCAAATACATGTACGTCCTGTCCCTCAGGATTCCCTCCAACAACTTGCCCACCACCGACGTCAGGTCTATAGTTCCCTGGCTTGTCCTTACCACCCTTATTAAACAGTGGTACTTCATTAGCCAACCTCCAGTCTTCCGGCACCTCACCTGTGACTCTCAATGATACAAATATCTCAGCAAGAGGCCCAGCAATCACTTCTCTAGCTTCCCACAGAGTTCTAGAGTACACCTGATCAGGTACTGGGGTTTTAGCCACCTTTATGCGTTTCAAGACATCCAGCACTTCCTCCTCTGTAATATGGACATTTTGCAAGGTGTCACCATCGATTTCTCTACAGTCTATATCTTTCATATCCGTTTCCACAGTAAATACTGATGCAAAATTCTCGTTTAGTATCTCCCCCATTTTCTGCGGCTCCACACAAAGGCCGCCTTGCTGATCTTTGAGGGGTCCTATTGTCTCCCTAGTTACCCTTTTGTCCTTAACGTATTTGTAAAAACCCTTTGGATTCTCCTTAATTTTATATTCCAAAGCTATTTCATGTCCTCTTTTTGCCCTCCTGATTTCCCTCTTAAGTATACTCCTACTTCCTTTATACTCTTCTAAGGATTCACTCAATCTATCCTGTCTATATCTTACATATGCTTCCTTCTTTTTCTTAACCAAACCCTCAATTTCTTTAGTCATCCAGCATTCCCTATACCTACCAACCTTTCCTTTCACCTTAACAGGATTCTCTTTATCTCATTCCCGAAGGCTTCCCCTTTTCCAGTCGTCCCTTTACCTGCGAACATCTGCCCCCAATCAGTTTTTGAAAATTCTTGCCTAATACCGTCAAAATTAGCCTTTCTCCAACTTAGAACTTCAACTTTTAGATCTG